>NC_083760.1:6859357-6964357 GCF_963514075.1 Conger conger | reverse complement strand
ACATTCACTGCTCCAGTGTCCACCCTTAACAGGCCAAGAATCCCAAACAACAACGTACCTCGGGAAGCCACACAACCATCAGACACAATCCAGTCCCCGGCGCAGGCAGGGGGAAACGAACTGCAACAAGCACACTTTTCCCAAGCGCTAACATAACCAACCCCCACAACGCCGCTGCCAACTGCCAGTTAAAACACTGCGAAGGATGACGGCGTATTATTGTCGGGATTAATTACTGCATTCAGTCCTTCATGACACCATGGAATGTGACACTTTTATGCATCTTTATACGGCATGTAGCATGTACACATTAGCAAAGTAAACACACTAAGAGTATCTCATATCATCTGACCCGGACTTCTACCTCGATGAATATTTATTTTCGATTTAGCCAGAACAGGAACGAAAACCTACCTTCAACTGAAAAGGATGTATTTCATTGAGAGAATGTCTCCTCAGCTTTTTCGTTAGGGTCTTCATCATCCTTGTATTTCTGATAAGTATGGCTTCTGCTGTAAAACTTTTGTGCTATTTACCGAAGTACTGTAAGTTAGCTATACATGACTATCGACGTGCAGCATGTTCACCAAACTTAGCAAACAGTTTTGCGCACTTATCAAAAGGCACACTTGCACTCAAGTACACACACACACACACACATGCATACACACACATACACGCACAAAAGAGCGTAACTCAGAAACTACGTTACAGCTGAAGAAACGAAAGTCTTCGGTCGCTAAACTGCCATAACATTTCGCTTCAGGCAGGCCACTTCGCTATTTACTGAGTATATAATTCCATGCTAAATAAAATTCATAGCAGATTAAACATAACACACAATTATCATCGTCATTGCGAGGTTGATTTAGCTATTTGTCCGCAAAGATCGGTTCTGTAACTTCGAATTACTTAATTGTTTCGTTCAACTCTGTTTTTTCATTCAAGTCGTCCAGATTGTTTTGAAAACAAATTGTAGCTTGTATTGTTTAAAATCGGAATCAAATCGTTCGCATACAGACAAGCACACAGCACACACTCACATTCACACACTCACACACAGTCGTATGCACACGCTTACATGAGAAATATACATACTATTTCTCACGCTCACGGATCCGGGGTTTCCATTGGCTACTCACCGGGTGATGTAATTTTGTTTCTGAAGAGGGAGGGGAAGAATGGATATATATTTAAAGGGATAGGGATAGGGACATAGGGATGCTAGGCTAGGTAGCATGTGTCTACAACTCTTCGGTTTTATCAATGTACGGTTTGCAGTTGAGTCAGAGGAACACCGTAAGTATTATTTCATAGTTAATGATATGATTATATAATACAATATGCATTTTGTATACGTTTTAACGTGTCAATAAAATGTCTAATTAATGTTGATTCTTGAATGAAATTACAATACTCAAAATGTCATAATAATGTGTAAATTTGAATATGACACAAGTACTTATGTAATTCTGTGCTTTAGTCTGTTTTGCAACTTTCCCTGGCATGCTTTTACTCCTATACACTTTTCATCTGTAGCCTTGAACTTGTTTACATGAATATACTGAATTCTCTCCTGGCAGAATTCCTCCATACACTGAGTCACTGTGCCATGTCTCATTGGCCAGAACGCAGTGGCATTTTATTGTGAAGTGTGTGTGTGTGTGTGTGTGTGTGTGTGCGTGCGTCAGTGTTTGGCAAAGGGCACACGTATGCCTGTGTGTGCACTCTAAAGCACTGTGCAGTGTCCTGAACACGATGAATAGTGCCTTTGCTACTGCCGCCCTCTTCTTTAACCCGGGGACGTCGGTCCTCGTTCGACGTATTTTGGCATCGCCGGCTTAATGATTGATCGGGCAACAAGTTCAGTAGCTCAGTGCTCATCCGAGCATTGCACCTGGGCAGTGTGTCCCTGAGAAACAGCCCGTGATGTGCCCGCGGAGGAACACCGCTGTCCTCCCCTTCCTGTCCTGTCCTGCATGAGCACCGAAGGGGTCTCAGGCTGATTCCCACGCTCACCTTGCCTGCCTCTCTCAGGGATCGTTTGGGCCGATCCATGTCAGGATTTTGTGCCAACATCCGCTCTTAATCAACATAATTAATCATATCTTGATCCAACATCTGTATGAGCACCAGCTACAGACACAGACTGCACACACACACACACAGTGCTAAGTACACACACACACACACACACACACACTCCAGAAGGGATAGAAACTAGACTGCACATAGACTGAAAGATGATGCTGTGCTCCAGTAAAAGGAGTGAACCAGCAAAGTTTATAGAATTGTCAGAAAACAAACTAAGGTAATTGGTTGGAATGAAAACCTGCATGCACCCCTAGTTTACACTCTCGGAAATAAGGTGACAGTGGAGGTACTTTTCTGTTCTTCAAGAATCAAATTTCCCAAATGTATCCAGAAAGTACAGTCATGTTCTCTTTGGGTACAAATGAGTACCTTTTCCATCCAAAAAAGGTACAAGTTAATGACATATTGCTGGCTAGGGGTACAATTTTATGTATCTGTACACCTTCATTTCTGAGAGTGTAGTACTGCACTGTCTGCCTTTTATAAACCAACCTATAAAACATTTTGCGATGACAAGACCCCCTTTAAGGAGAGCCAGGAAGCTTCTGGTAAACCTAGTCCCCCCTCCAGAACACGGTAAGCTATTCTCCTCTCTGAAGAACAGTCTTTTCCAGTCTTTTTACAAGTTTAATAAGGTGTGTGTGTTGTGGTTTGTTCGCATTCTAGCGCATTGGGGTGAGGGCGAGGAGTTTTATGTTTTCCTGTTAGGGGAGGTGTCTGAGAGGTTACTGTGGGGTAAACACCTTGGTATTGAATGCTTTCAATTTCAGTGGTGCAAGCAGTGTTAGTGTTTACGAACAATCTAACCAGTACTTGTAACACTTGTAGTACTCGTTCGGGGTGATTTAATGGAGTGTGGGGGTGTCTGTTTTTTATTCATGAACCTACTTCATACACCTGTGGAACCTTCTGGACGTACGGTACGTGCCCTACCTTCCTTTTTAAAGAGACCTTATGACATCACGACACCCCAGGGCCAGGGTTAGACGTGTACACTGGGTTCATCCACCTGTTTTAATCCTTGACGACCATGGGGGGAAGCTTGGGTTTCGGGAAAAAAAAACGTATGCTTCACCGCAGGTTTTTGACCGGGGTAAACCCCAATGGACCGGAGCTTGTGACACAGCTCTTAGACTGAGAAAAGCATGTCAGGGTTAATCAGAATGAGCAGAATGATCCTATTACAGTGACGTCACCCACCTTCCTCCCCCCTCCGGGATATGAAAACAGCCAGGGTCCCCCCCCCCCCCCCCCCCGTGCCAAGGGAATGGGCTGGTCCATTCGCTTGCCAGTCTCAGTGGAACATTCTAAGAATTTTTCCACAAAAGCAGAGACTTGGACTCCAGGCCTAGGTCCTAGGTTCTTTTTTGGCGGGGGGGGGGGGGGGGGGGGGGGAGTGCTACGAGGAGCATGTTAAAAATGAAGGCTGCTGCGTTTATTTGCGAAAGGAAGCTGCCTGTCCTTCCTCGTCCGATTAGGACATCCAGCTAGCCGTGCGCTCATCAGATTACTCGCTGTTCTCTGGGCCTCTCGAAGAGGCTACGCCTGCTTTGTGTTCACAGCGAGGAGCACGTGTGTGCGTCTATGTATGAGTGTGTGTGTGTGTCTGCGTGTGTGTGTGTAGGTATGAGTGTGTGTGTGTGTCTGTGTGAGTGTGTGTATATGTGTGTATGTGTGTGTATGTCTGCATGTATATGTGAGGATATGTGTGTGTGTGTGTGTATGTGTGCGTGTGTGTATATGTATGTATGTGTGTGTATGTCTGCATGTATATGTGAGGATATGTGTGTGTGTGTGTGTATGTGTGCGTGTGTGTATATGTGTGTATGTGTGTGTATGTCTGCATGTATATGTGAGGATATGTGTGTGTGTGTGTATGTGTGTGTGTGTGTATATGTGTGTATGTGTGTGTATGTCTGCATGTATATGTGAGGATATGTGTGTGTGTGTGTGTGTATGTGTGCATGTGTGTATATGTGTGTATGTCTGCATGTATACGTGAGGATATGTGTGTGTGTGTGTGTGTGTATGTGTTGGGGGTGATGTAGGTCAGCACAGGATAGGGCTGTGTTGTGTGTGTGTGTGTGTGTGTGCGCGTGTGTGTGTGTGCGTGTGTGTGTGTATGTGTGTGTGTGTGTGTGTGCGTGTGCGTGTGCGCGTGTGTGTGTGTGTGTGCGTGTGTATGTGTGCGTGTGGGTGTGTGTGTGTGTGTGTGTGTGCGTGTGTGTATGTGTGTGTGTGTATGTGTGCATGTGTGTGCGCATGTGTGTGTGCGCGCGTGTGTGTGTGCGTGTGTGTGTATGTGTACGTGTGTGTGTGCGTGTGTGTATGTGTATGTGTGCGTGTGTGTGTGGGTATGTGTGCGTGTGTGTGTGCGTGTGTGTGTGTATGTGTGCGTGTGTGTGATTACTTGCTTTTCGTACATGCTACGCCTGCTTTGCGTGCAACCGTGAGGAGCACGTGTTTGGGTATGTGTGCGTGTGTGTGTATGTGTATGTGTGTGTGTTTGAAGCCCGGGATTCTGGGACTCCTGGAAGTGATGCAGGAGGTGCCTTGCTCTCATAGGACTGCCCCTGTCTGTGTTTTCATAATATGAAAATGTTTTCTGTTTTCCTAATTGGACCAGGGGGGTGTATGTGTATCACAATGCAGGGTTACTGCGTTAGCTGGTAACAGGGCAAAACCCGGCACCCTTCCAAACCTGGAACATGGACTGAAGTAAAAACAGCTGTTCTGTGTTTTACTCTGTGAACTTTTTCCAGCTAACTCAGGCATGATGTTTTGTACTGTATGATACCCCCCAGCCTGACTCACTGAGTGTGTGTGTGTGTGTGCTTTTGTTTTGTTTTTTTCCCCTAAAATGTTTTTGTGTGTTTTTGTGTGTGTGGGCATATGTTTATGTGTGTATGTATTTGTGTGTATGTATGTATGTATTTGTGTGTATGTATGTGTGTCATGCATGCCTGTGTGTATGTGCATTTTTATGTCCGTTCTCCATGTGTGTGTGGGTGTGTGTGCATGCGTGTGTGTGTGTGTGTGTCTCTGTGCTTACATGTCTGTGTGTGTGTGTGTGTATTTGTAAACACTATACTGTACTGTACAAATGTACAGTAGTAATCATCATCAGTTTATCACCTGAAATGACACCACTGTCTACTTCAAGAAACGCTGTAATGATCAGTTAACCACCATGTGCTTGTCCAATCACGTAATGATTGACATCGACTTTGCCCGCTAAGGTCACGAGTGCACCAAAAGCATGGCGGAAAATGTCCCTCACACCAGCACTGAACCACCAGACACTGCAGAAACACTGAACACTGATATATATATATACACACACAGAAGCCCATATTTAGATATTGTCCTGTCTAAAGTCATAATCAAATATGGGATCCAGTCCTAGATTAGGGGCAGTCAGATGTGTCAAAGCCCTCTTGCAATCAGAGATTACCGAATCCCCCCCCCTTTGATTCAACCTCACCCTACCACGGCTAAAACGTTGTTCGTTTGGCCCCGTGGAAGTCGGAAAAACAGACACACAGACATTCTGGGTCACGTGTAAGATCCTGAGTGTGTACAGGAACTGCACAAAGTAAGGGGACGCGTCAAGGACATTCGCTGTAACCGAGAGAGAAAGAGAGAGAGAGAGAGAGAGAGAGAAACCAAGAACTAGATATAATTCCCAGAAGCGATGACTCTCCAAATCCCTTCTGGCAATGAGGCTCCCCGATGTTTTTCCTCATCGCTCTGCTCTCCGGCTTGCTCATAAGGGAAATCCGTGGCATTGTTCTTGGAATGTTTTATTCCAGACTGGACTTCCTGGCCACGTGTGCTCCACTTCAAACGAGCATTCTCCAAGCGGCCTTCTTCCCCCTTACCTGAGGCTGAACTGGGGAGAACTTGTAACGAAGTATAAACAAATGTTTACCACGTGTTTCTTTAGCGGAGTTTATATATTACACATTTCACATTTCAATGTCCTCATTAGATTTCTTCTCTAATGACTTTATCATAGCATTATGATTAGCCCTTTTAATAACTTTGTATTCTATGTACGATTTCGTGAGCTGAGAATTAGAAGGCTCTAACTGAATTTTTTGACCAAAATCAGTTGGTGTCAAGTTTGTATTCGTGACAGTTGGTGTCGAGTTTCTTTTCAAACGACACGTTGATCTCATTCACTGAACCAGCTCTGGGCAGTCAAAGCCCCTGTGTCACTAGCAGCAGCCTGTCGAGCACTTTTTACATCAAACCTCAACTTTAATAATATCAGTCTTATCTTTTCACAGTCCTTCAGCTCAATTCAATTCCATACATTTCGATTCAAATCTATTTGTATAGCACCATGGTCTGTGACCCTGGTCCCGGTCGAGCCCCAGGGTTTACTGGCTTTTGATTTGTAACTGCTTTAATTGAATTAAGTGCTGAGTAACAACAAAACCAGCACACATTTGCCTTTACATTTTAGTCATTTGGCAGACGCTTTTAATCCAAAGCGATTTACAAGTGCATAGGTTCTTCCAGAAGGTAAAGCATCACATCCATAACTAGTAAACTAGACATGAAGTGTTGTTGTAAACATATAGTGCAATTTTATTTTATTTTATTTTATTTTATTTTTATTTTTATTTTTTATTTTTTTTCGGGGGGCGGGGTGTTAGACAAGAGGGATAGGGATATCAGAAAGGGGGCGGGGGAAATCAGGAGCGTAGTGGTTAAGGTAAATGACTGGGACACGCAAGGTCAGAGGTTCTAATCTCGGTGTAGCCACAATAAGATCTGCACAGCCGTTGGGCCCTTGAGCAAGGCCCTTAACCCTGCATTGCTCCAGGGGAGGATTGTCTCCTGCTTAGTCTAATTAACTGTATGTCGCTCTGGATAAGAGCGTCTGCCAAATGTCAATAATGTCAATAATGTAATGTAATGTAATGTAATGAAATAGGGGGAGGGATTCTGCTGTCCTAACAGTGGTAGGCAAGTCATTTCACCACTGAGAAACCAGAGCGGAAAACAGGTGTGAACGTACAGCATGACCGCCAGGTGCTCGTTGAGAGGAAACCATAAGGTGACCAGAGCTGGCAGACCGGAGCGGTCTAGCTGGGGAGTAGGGAGTGATTCAGGATTGTATGTAAGGTGGGGCAGTCCCCTTAGCAGCCTGAAATGCCAACACTAGGGCCTTGAATCGGATGCGTGCGGCGATAGGAAGCCAGTGGAGGCCAATGAGGTGCGGGGTGACATGAGCCGACCTGGGCTGACTGGTGATCAGGCGGGCTGCGGCATTCTGCACCATTCTGGACCAGCTGGAGGGGCTTGATGGCACAAGCTGGGAGACCGGCTAGGAGGGAGTTGCAGTAATCCAGGCGGGAAATGACGAGCGCCTGGACTAGGAGCTGGGTGGCTTTCTCTGTCAGGAGATGACGGATACGGCGTATATTGTAGAGAAAGAACCTGCAGGTTCTGGCAGTGGAGGATACTTGTGGAGCCAGGGTGAGGCAATTATCAAGAGTCATCCCAAGATTCTTTGCTGTACGGGAGGAGGAAACTAAACTACTAAGTCCTCAACAGTCAGTGAGAGGTCAATTGTCGGAGAGGACTTAGCAGGGATGTAGAGAAGCTCAGTTTTGGCAAGGTTAAGCTTCAGGTGGTGGGAAGTCATCCATGCAGAGATATCAGCCAAGCAGGCAGAGATCTGTGTGGTGACCTGGGTATCGGGGGGGAAGGAAATAAAGAGTTGGGTGTCATCGGCTTAAGAGTGGTAAGAAAAGCCATGGGAAGAGATAACAGAACCAAGAGACATGGTGTATAGCAAGAAGAGGAGAGGACCAAGAACTGAGCCCTGCGGGACTCCAGTTTGTAGGGGGTGAGGGTCAGAGACTGAGCCCCTCCAAGTCACCTGGTAGGAACGACCAGAGAGGTAGGAGGAAAACCAAGCAAGTGGCCACTCTTGAAGCCGGACTGGTTGGGATTGTGGAGATCGTTGTGAAGAAGATAAGTGGACAGTTGGGAGCAGACCGCCCATTCCAGAGTTTTAGCGAGAAAGGGAAGAAGAGAGGCAGGCCGGTAGTTGTTTAGAACAGAGGGGTCAAGAGTAGGTTTTTTGAGCAGGGGAGTGACTCTGGCCCTCTTCAGGGAAGAGGGCATGGTGCCGAAAGAGAGGGAGGTGTTGATTAGAGAGGAGAGAAAAGGGAGAATGTCATTAGAGATAGATTGTAGAAGGGGAGAGGGGATGGGGTCGGGCGGTGGGATGTAAGGAGTTTCAAAGTGTCGGAGTCAGAGAGGGGAGAAAAGGAGGCTAGGGAGTTGGGGAAGGTAGGAGGGTCAGCAGGGGGAGAGGGTTGGGAGAAGGAATTGCAAATGGCATCGACCTTCTTTTCAAAGAAGGAGACAAAGTCATCAGGTGTGAGTGATGAGGGAGGTGGGGGGGGAGGGGGGGCCAGAAGAGAGGAGAAGGTTGAAAACAGTTTGCGGGGATTAGAGGCGGCCGTGTTAATTTTCGAGTGAAAGAAGGAAGATTTAGCTAGAGAGAGAGGAATGGAAAGATGATAGGAGGGCATGGAAGGAAGCCATATCACTGGGGAGACAGGACCTTTTCCATTTTCTCTCTGCTGCCCGCAGTTTGGTTCGGACAGCTCGTAGAGCATCAGAAAGCCAAGGACTGGGGGGGGGGGGAGGCCCAAGCTAATTTGGTGGTGATGGGACACAGAGAGTCAAAGGAAGATGAGAGGGAGGACATGAGAGTTGCAGCAGCATCATCGGGAGACAGTCGAGAGAAAGACTCCGCGGATGGTAGGGAGGAGAGGATTGTAGATGAGAGGGTGGAGGTAGACGGGTGGCGTAGGTTCTGCTGACAGGTGACAGTGGATGGTGGGAGAGATGGATGGGTGTTAGAGGAGAGTGGAAGAGAAAAAGAGATGAAGGAGTGGTTAGATATATGGAGTGGTGTTACAGAGAGGTTGGTTGTTGTGCAGCTCCTTGTGAAGATGAGGTGAAGAAGGTTGCCTGCTTTGTGGGTGGGAGCAGAATGTGTGAGGGTAAGGTCAAAAGAAGAAAGGAGGGAGAGAAAGGTGGACTGGGTGGACTCTGAGTTGAGATTGAAGTCACCCAGGAGGACCAGGGGGGTGTCATTGACTGGTGAGGAGATAAGGAGGATGTCCATCTCATCCAAGAAGCTCCCCAGAGGACCCAGGGGGCAATAAAAAAAATAATAAAGAGATTGCATGGGAAAGTAACAGAAACTGCATGAAATTCAAAAGAGGAGAAGGAGAAGGATGAGGAGAAGACACTAGATCTCCATGAGGATGAGACCCTGCGGCTCTCCAGGACCCGGAGTGAGGTAATAGGGCCTGGTATAGGGCCACGGTCTGCTACCCAGGTCCTGGAGAGCCACGGGCTCTGTAACTTTGTGTGTTACTCTGCATTTCACAAATCCATCAGAGCTGTAGGAGCGCGTACGTGCCGGGAGGGTTCCTGGGGTTATCACTTATCTTTCTTTTTCTTTCTCTTTATCACTTATCTTTCTCTTTTTCTACTCCTAGCTCCACCCATCGGGAGAAGCCAGAAAAATAAGTGGGGCGAGTCGAGAAAAAAAAATTAGGTGAATGGAATGTCCTTGCTTCTCCGAACGTCAGTTCGAAGCCACATCGATTACAGACCTGGCAGCTGTGTGGCAGATGAGGGTGAGGTGGAGCCACAGGTCGATCATTTATATGTCACGCTTCTCATAAAAAATACTGCAAAGCAGGCGCTCATGTTTCATCTTGCTCAAATTGGGAGTCCCTAACTTCAACTTCTAGCTCATAGAAGGAACGTTCAACGGTTTGAAAGATGGTGGACCTTCGATGGATTGATTTCTGGGTCAGGAACAAGGAAACTGAAAATAAGCGATCATGAGTCCTGGTAATATGAAGAAGCCTTAAGCAGACCCAGACTGAAGTCCTCACCTTGGGCAGTGGGCTTCTGGGAGGTATTATGTCCATTCGGGGAAAGGCCAGCTCTGATCATTGACCGGCTGTTTCAGCCTTGTAGTCGTAACGCTGTTACCAGCCCGTCAAACAGCAGCTGTGTTCTGTTCCTGTTTGTCAATCAGTGACACACACCATAATGATTCGGAGCGATTGAAAGTAATTTCACAATGTTCTGTTTCACTTTTACTTTTTGCGTTGAGATAAGAAGGATTTGAATGATTTTATCAGCCCCGCTTATGTACGCTTATGCAACTTTTTCTGGTCCTTGAACCGTTGCACATTCATCAGATGCCGCAGTACACACTTAACACTGTGTCCACTAGGGGGCGGCCTTTCACCGTCGGATTTATTGAACGTCAGTCTTCACTGGCCTGAGATGAAACTGAAAATAAGATATTGTGCATATGAGGAATGACTCAGATACTATTTTAAAGTCTTAGTCGCATTTCTGTCAACGTGTGTCCACTTTAGTAGGAATGAACGGAGTGAGCATTCATTTGTCGCCTTGTATGATGTGTTTAAGTTGTGTTTTGTTTAATTATTTTTGTCTATTATTATTCAGAGTAAAAGTTTGAACAGCATATGAAGAAGCATAACAAAACACGCATATAATTACTAAGAGTGTACTGTGTTAGTATTAGCTCTTTGCTGAAAATTTGTGCTAACTGATGATTTTCTAAAACAAGCACCACATCTCGTTTCCTGATTTCTGTTTTTATTAAGTCGATGTTTCAGTCCAAGGACCGTTGTCAAGGCACAAACCGCGCAGGGCTCCGTCCGTTTTACGTAGGTGTACAGGCGTGGCTTTCGTCACCTCACACTTATTTACGATGGTGCGTATTAGCAGGTTCTCCGCACACCCGGATCCCTGTAAACGGGCCGGGCCTTGTTAACGGCTTGGCGCTTCCCGTATCATGGTAACGGGGTTATTCTCGGCTGTGTGTGTGCGCCGTAAAACATAATGAGGCCCTTAGCAATGCCTGTGTTTTCTGCTGATAACTTTGTTTTAATTACACCGGACTGAATGGCATGCTTATACCTTCTACTAAAAGCAGTAGGGTTGCATAGCTGTGGTATTACTGCTGTACATTGTACGATATACCTTAATTGATCCAATTTTCTGTTTACACTATGAAAAAAAAAAAAAGTGAATATTTGATGGTAGCAATGAGTGACTTCATGCCCTTTTGATACCGCGCTTTTTGGCGAATTTAGCACCAGGGTTTGGGGCTGTGCATGGTACATTCCGCTGAACCACTGAATAAATAGCGCGTGGGCAAAAGAACGAAAACTAGAAAAATCTGTGCAACGTGGAACGCGGTTTTAAGAAACCGGCAGTCTTTTTTGATTCTGACAAGCTGTCAGTGTAATCAGGTCATGGATCCTGTAATCAGGATCTGTTAGAGTTCACCTGTCTGGAGTCCTATTCACCAGCTGCTTCTCAACACTGCATAAATATGCAGTTATACATAAATATACCCTCTGCTGGCGATTTCCAGTACTGCAAGCCAGTATTAATTGTGATAATTGGAACATATACCTACTGAACGTGACTCGAGGATTTGTTCAATTTAATCAGAATTATTTATGGTGAATCATAAATTCTGTACAATATACTGTAAAACATCAGACTGCCCTGGTATAAAAGCTATTTAGATGAAAAGAGGCTATAAAAGCATACAATTATGTAATTTTTAAAACATTTCTCTAAAATAAAGAAAATGGTATAAACTAGCTCACATGAAGCCAAGGTCTTTGAATTTAGAAAAAAAATAATTGGAACAGAAGTAACATATACATAAAAGTTGGATCATTAAATAATTACCTTTACAGCACAAAGTATGCTTAGTTAATTTATATCAAAAGCTTACGAGTACACAAATACATTTTCATTTGGCCTCATTCATAGACATATTGCACAACTTTCCAAAACATGAAGTCAAAAATAACATTATTTTTCCATTACAGTTGATAATCTAAAAAAAAAAATCACTTTCCCCTTATGTCATCACAACGTGTGGTCTTGTAAAAATAGCTGATAGTGTCATGAGAATGTAACCATGACGCTGCCCACGCTAGCTTATCCACTCTCCGGCCTACTCCGCCGAGAAGCCTGCTGATTTTCCTGAGCCAGGAAGCCTGCATCCGCCCCCCCCTCTCTGTGGGCCTCCTCCTCTCTCACCCACTGACCCACTGGCGGAAGACGTGGGCAGACCACGCTAGCCGGCGTGCTAATTTTAGAAAGGCAGGGTGCTATTTTTTCGCTTAGACACTTGAAACAAGCCAGCTTACGTAGCAACCATTGGAAATTACTTATGCAATCTCCCACCAGCCCAAAAGTGGTTCTGGTTATTATAGGATTTATTGTCTGCAAATATCAATGTACGGCCCTGTGCTAAGCGTTCTACCTAGCCTTTTGTAGCCTTATAAACTTACCAGACACATTGAGACATACAGCTTTGAGTCATTCATTAATTCATCATACAGTACAGAGCATATTTATGAATAAAACGATATGGTATTTTTATATCATATATCATTTCATGTGATGCACTTGTTGCAGAGTTTTGTTTTTTTTAAACTGTAATGATATGTTTGGGAGGTGAATCTTTACCCAGACCACAGACAAGCATGTTTGTTTTTTTATGTGAAGTCCACATAAAATGTGTGTTTGCCACAGTTAAAGTGCCATTCGTTTGTCTGCCCTTTTTTATTCAGTAAATCCCATGACTGTTTGTCACATAACAATCCCATGACTATGGAATTACTTGCATAAACATGACACAGAACTACTCCCCAGTATGGTCTATGCCAAAAACAATGATAAAGCCTTTCTTTTATAGTTCAGCCGAATAATAAGCTGCTGCCAAAATTGACACTGACATAATTTGTTGATGTGACATTTGTGGTCAAGATATGCAGTTATCTGAGGTTCCTGAGGAAACCAGAAACCTCCAGTTATTCAGTTTAGGCGCATCTAGACGTGCTTCTAGACAAAAAATCATATTATGAAAATTTAGACCAGAACCCTGTTCCTGGGGATATACTGTCCTGTAGGTTTTCACTCCAACCCTAACAAAGCACACCTCACTTAATAGCTAGAGATCTCATCGGGTTGCTAATTAGTAGAGTCGGGTTGCAAATTAGGGTTGCAGTGAAAACCCTCAGGACTGTAGGTCTCCAGACTGCACCTCCAGGAGCAGTCCAACTGTCCAACTGGCTGTCGATATGTTCCTCATGTATCTGGTCCGCGGTGGGGAATGTCATGGGAATGGCTCTCTGACCACACAGAGGCCCATTATCTGCACTGTCTGTGTGCTTTTCCCAGCTGTCCGAGGCGAGGGGGTGACCTCATCATGGACACCACGGAGGGACCGATTAAGCAAACAACCTGCAGTCCATTCCGTACATACAACATACAGAACGCCGCGGCTCCGTCTGGTATTCAATGTCCCCAGACACTCTCACATGACCCCCCCCCCCCCCCCACCGCTCACCCACCTCCATTGGCTGCCTGTTATGACTAGCATCAAATTTTAAGCATTGGTGCTCGCATACCAGGCAGTTAAGGGATCAGCCCCTGCATACATCCCAAAGCTAATCTGACTCTACACACCTGCCAGACCTCCCCCTGGTTGCACCTGCCCCTCTCGATCACGACTGCTGTCTGTTCTGGCCCCACGGTGGGGGAATGACCTTCCTGTGGGCATCAGAACAGTCTTTGACCACTTTCAAGCGCATAATGGTGATGATGATGGTGGTGATGGTGATGATGATGATGGTGATAGTGATGATGATGATGGTGATGGTGATGATGGTGGTGATGATGATGATGGTGGTGATGATGATGATGATGATGATGATAGTGATGATGATGATGGTGATGATGAT
The DNA here is from genome assembly GCF_963514075.1 of Conger conger. NCBI lineage: Eukaryota > Metazoa > Chordata > Actinopteri > Anguilliformes > Congridae > Conger > Conger conger. Next base: position 6,950,405 of record NC_083760.1, on the reverse strand, counting down.
GATGAAGATGATGATGGTGGTGATGATGATGATGAGGATGAAGGTTGTGATGATGATGATGAAGATGATGATGGTGATGATGATGATGGTGATGATGGTGGTGATGATGATGATGATGGTGGTGATGATGATGATAGTGATGATGATGATGATGATGATGATGATGGTGGTGATGATGATGAAGTTTGTGATGATGATGATGGTGATGATGAAGGTTATGATGATGATGATGAAGATGATAGTGATAATGAAATGTGGGAGCACACAGAAGAAGAGGAAGGTCAGGGTGGTTAATTTAATTCCCCTGATGACAGTAACAGTTAAGCCACATATGCCAGCATACTTTAAAGATGAATGATGTTTATGATAATGACATGATTTACAGTCTGAGACTCTGACTGTGAGTGTGTGAGCGAGTGACAGTACCAGGTTTAGGGCTGTTTAGTCGCAGGGAAATTGTGAAACATACGTGGCAGGAGTTTAAAAGAGCGGGATCGTAAAGAAGCCTCTGTTGTTGACAAGAGCAGGAGAGAGAGAGAGAGAGGAGAGAGAGAGAGAGACGGAGGGAGAGAGATAGAGAGAAAGAGCGAGGGATTGTTTTTGTTATTTATTGCGAGTGGGCGGCGGAGCTGTGAAAATGGGGGTTTGAGCAGAGCGTTGCTCGAGCGAAGGCCGCGATGAAACAGGGCCTTGAGCCGTCTCCCAGAATCCTCTGGGGGGGGGGAAGAAAACACGCTTTCAACATCGCTGCCCTTCAGCAACAGGAGAGATAAGACTGATTGATCAACCTTTCTCTGTTTCTGTTTTTTATCTCTGTCTTTGTGGGAGATTGCGTGTCACTGTACCCTGCTGCAGTGGGAACGACCCAGATCAGAAGCTGGAGGAACAACAAGCTGTGCTCTCCGTGTGAAGAGTCATCTTCCGTGGGAACACTCGACCAACAACTCTCCCCTCCTGAAAACAAAAAAAAAAGGTTTTGAAACAGCGGGTAGTTTGTTCACCAGTGCAGCCCTGCTCCATACTCAACATGGTTTGGCCAGCTAAAGCTACAGTATGTTTTGAAACAGCTGGTAGTTGGTCGCTTCAAGCAGGTCTTAGCTGGATTTTACACCAGGCTCTCTGTCCACTTTAAATTAATGGAATAGCAAAATCACAGTTCTTCTCCTTATGAATGCCCAACTCCTGGATCTAAACCATGACTATATGTGTGTGTGTCAAAACTCTAAAACGTCAACAGAAAATGTGTTAACAAAAAATAGCCTACATAGTTAAAGAAGAAGTATTTATGTAGGAGGATTGATAAACAGGATGTGACTGAAGTGCAAGTGGAAAGCAGTCGGCTTTCTTTCCCAACACTAGATGGCAGCAGAGTGTCAGTGTGGAATGTGCAGGGTGTTAAAATCCCCAGACAAAGTGTGTGAATTCTCCAGGGCTCAGGACACTCAGATAAAGATCTGCTGGTTACAAGGACATTTCCTCTCCGGTGACTTTGATCTGGTGTTCTAATTGCAGCATTATTCAACCAGCCCTTGGGAAATATCTGGCTCTCCCGTGTCACTCTCACCTAGTGGATCAAAATGAACTTTATTTTGATTACGTTTTGGTGCTGAAAATCTCCCCCCCCCCCCAATTTCTGGCGTGAATCACATCCTGTTGCACCCCTGCCCTGATATTCACTCAGAACGGATATTAATTTTCTCAGTCATACAGTGTCACAGTGTGAAAAATATGATACCAAGAAGGGCTAATGGGCTGTTGCTATATCAGATTTCAATCGCCACTAAAGAAGCAGCACCTCACATAGTGGGGTGGGAGTGGGGGTAATGGGAACAGAGGAGGGGTGGGTAAGGGGGGGGGTGTTGGGGCTCTGTATAAAGACCCTCCACAGCCCATGAAGCAGCGGATGTACGCATATGACACAGGAGGCCACTCGGTGGGGTTTGACGTCAGAGAGAGCAAGCGCTCACCTCCGGACAGAGGGGCGGAAGAGGCCGATGAAACGCACTCCACAGACTGGAGCCCACTACGATCAATAGAGCTGGGGAGGGGAGGGGGGAGAGGGGGGGGGGAGGCGGCGGCGGTTTGGGACGAGACTTCCTGCGTAACCCCTCTGATGGCATTATTGCCCGGTTGCTAGGCGACGGGCGGCATGGAGACAGAAGGTGTCACTTGTTCCCTCAGAGCCTGATTTAGCCAATAGTAAAATAACCGTCAGCGAGTCAGGAAACAGCTCGGCCGGATAAATATAGCGCCGGAAGAAGGGGGGAATGTTGGAGGGGGGGGGGGGGGTGGGTGTAGGGGAGGGGAGCAGGCGGCCGTGTTCAAATCAGGAGGTTCTCTGCCCATCGCACCGAGCGCCCGCGCGGGGCGTACGTACGTCTGTCTTTATTTAGCCGAACGGGGGCTGGAGCACGCATCTCACCGAAACGACAACAACGCACGGACCCCGTCCCAACGCCACACCATCATTAACCAGGTCCTTTTGGCACCGTCGGGTTTGATTACCCCTCATTTTAACGCCAGATTACCTCCCAGTGTACTGACATCTCCTCCTCCTTCCCGCCTCTCTGAAAATCTCATTCAAATTCAGATTCACAAAGCTGGGAATGCATTCGCACACAGTGCCCCAAAGTGTACAGCAATACACATTTTAATGTGATCACAGGTGAATAAGGCAGTATCATTATGTGCTGTGTGTAATCAGTATTCTTTCTCTGTCCCCTCTCTCACATAAAAACACATATACACACTCTCTACCTCTCTCAAACACATTTTACATTACATTACGTGGCATTTAGCAGACGCTCTTATCCAGAGCGACGTACAACAAAGTGCAAATCAAACACAAGAACAAGTGCAAAAGTGGACCTGAGAGGACAGTACAGTTCTGAGTCCTAGTGTAAACATACAGAAATTCAGAACCCTTGAAGAGTACAATCAACTTTCAAACTAGCATACCACAGTTGGCAGCTAGAATACAACAATACAACAGCCAATAAAAACAACAATACCTATACAAGGAACGATATCTATACAGAAGTGCCATTACGGTCTAAGGCTAATCACGGTGATTGTGAGTTGGGGAGGGAAAGGTGTAGCCTGAAGAGATGGGTCTTCAGTCTGCGCTTGAAGGAGGTCAGAGACTCTGCCGTTCTGACATCCACCGGGAGGTCATTCCACCACCGTGGGACCCGGACAGACAGCAGTCGTGAGCGGGAGGGGGAGGCGCCAGAAGTGGCAGAATGGAGGGGTCTTGTTGGTGTATAGATCTTGATAAGGGATTGAATATATACAGGGGCTGATCCTTTAACTGCCTGGTATGTGAGCACCAAAGTTTTAAATTTGATGCGAGCCATAACAGGCAGCCAGTGGAGGTTGCTGAGCAGGGGGTGACATGTGAATGTCTGGGAACATTGAATACCAGATGGGCTGCAGCATTCTGGATGAGTTGTAGTGGTCTGATGGCAGATGCTGGAAGGCCAGCCAGCAGAGAATTGCAATAGTCCAGGCGGGACAGGACCATTGCTTGAACAAGGCACATACACACAGACATATACACACTCTCACACACACATACTCTCTCTCACACACACACTCTCTCTCCCTCTCTTTCTCACACTCCTCTCTCAAACACACACATACTCTCTCTCTACCTCTTTCTGACACACTCCTCTCTCTCTCTCTCTCTCTCTCTCTCTCACACACACACACACACATACACTCACACACACATTCTCTCTCTCACCTTCTCTCTCTCTCACACAAATACACACTATCTAATACACACTCTCCCTCACACACACACTCACACACAGACATACTCTCTCTGTCTCTCACACACACACACATATACTCGCTCTCTACCTCTCTCACACACATACACACACACATTCTCTCTCTCACCTTCTCTCTCTCACACACATACACACACAGACATACTCTCTCTGTCTCTCTCTCTCACACACACACACAGCACTACAGTGCCAAATCCACGGCTCCACGACGGCCCTCTCTCTCTCTCCCTCCCTCTCTCTCTCTCCCTCCCGCTCTCTCTCTCCCTCCCTCTCTCTCTCTCTCTCTCCCTCCCTCTCTCTCTCGGAGAGCAGAAGGCCTTCTTCTCCCACTCAGTGCGTCATGGAACAGAAAGGGCACGGGAGAACGGGGCACAGATGGAGACGCCGTCATCTGCTTATTTATTTTAATTCACCGGCAGAGACGGAGCCGCGCGCGCGAGCGAGCCAGCGAGAGAGCGAGCCTCAAAAACCAACCGCGTTCGCGTTCTCTCGATCCATACCTTCCGCACCGGAGCATCTCCTGTATCCGTGTGTATCCAGGCGTCGTTTCTGCTAAGAATTATTTTCGTGTATTCGTGTAATCGTGAAGAAAACTTACACAGCTTAGTCATGAATAATAATCATGACACAGCTGAACTCAATAGTCTCTCGGGAGGGGAGAACGAATCTGAGCGCCTCGAAAATTCACACGCGTCACAGAAACTTCAGCACTATCACGGTGGGTGTCACGCGACTGGATCGACGAGGCTGTGCACACCAGCCACGGCTGAGTAAAAGTGTCATCAACTACAGTGATGTACAGCGACAATCATCTCAGCCCCCTCCTCTACAACTGATAAAAAGAAAATGTCAGAATATCTAAACAAATCTATTTAACAAACATCATCCCTCCTTATACTGTCTAGAGTGAGGGACACAGACAGTGTGGGGAAAGGAGGAGACCATTCAGGCAAAAACCGAAGAATAAGTCAGTCTCAAGAAGTATTTTAGTCTTATATTTTGACTTGAAATCTTATTTCTATTAAATTTAGCAAAATAAGATACACAGATTTGCCAATGGGGTAAGAAAAAATCACTTGTAAAGCAAATGGTAACTTAAAAATGAATTAAATAATATTTAGCCTCATAACAAGACTAAAACACTTCTTCAGACCTTTTTGCAGTGGGACCTCCAGGCTAGGTCAGGGGGTCAAACATTGACTATGTTTACATCCAATACTATTCCCAATAAGACAATATTCCCAATAGATCGGTCATGCAAGTAGCATTTTTCTGATTAAATACCCATGAGAAGGCCTTATTCCAAATATGGGATATTCCAGTTAGGACATGTGGCATATGCCAATATTATTTGGGTTATCTACACACTATTAACAGCTTATTCAGAATACTCACAATAACTTTCTGGAATATCGCATGCATGTAAACATAAGCCCTTCTTCCATTATAGTGTTAGATCGCTGCAAAGTTATACAGCGATACAGGCACTAATTTGCAAGGAAATGTAATGGAGAAAGGGCTATAGTCAGTGTCTGATTGATGGGAGAGAGAATATGATCGATGTCAGTGTGGAGTCTCCCGGCCGTATGCCGGCTCATTTCAGACGCGGTGTGCTGTAAACTCGTGTCCCTGATTGCCGGGCTGTGTGCCGAAATACGGGCGGAAAATGTGCAGAAATGATTGCAGCACACAGATATTACATTAGCGTAGCGCTCGACAGGCCCACTTCTGTCGGCTGTTGGATCTTCTCAAAGTGGCGTCTCCATCCAGGTACCGGAGGTCAGGACCGCGAGAGGATTAGGGTGGATGTGTTGCCCGTGTCGTCATCGTATATGCGGCACTCTTTGTGCTGATGGACATCGCCAGTTCTCATACGTATGTAAGCCTCGGTGTTTTGTCCTCAAGGGGGGTGGAGTTAAATTGCCAAATGCGCCTTCCATTAAATCTATTTTAAAAGGCGTTCAAAAATCACAGGGTCTGGGGACTATTGAGCTAAAAATAGCGGGTATTCTTGGCTTAAATGCGCTGACCTGTTGCTTGAAAAGAACAAGGAGTTCATCGTGCCACTTGCTGTTTTGTTGTATCCATGGCGACGTGATGCGTGTGCGTGTGACATCACAGTCCCATGCAGTCAAACCCGCAGGGCTACCCCCGGTTTGGGCCACAGGCAGTACAGTGGGGTCCAAAAGTCTGAGACCACCAATGATTTTTCCTCATTTAATACAAACCTTTTCATTACAAATTATGTTATCAGCACAACAATGTGAGTGAAAAGTTGAATCTTTGAAGAAAATTACATTTCTGAATTTCTTAGTAATTGATATGTCCACCTTTTCCTTTAATGGCAACGTGCACTTGAGCTGGCATGGACTCCACAAATGTGTGCAAAACCTGATGATCCATGTTTTGCTCATTACTTGACAATATTCCAAAGAGGACTACAGCAACACTGGAGGCTGATTCTTGTGCCTGTTTAGTTTCATCCCCAAGATATTGTTTGACACAAAAATAATTCAGTAATTCTGTGGGGCAGAAGTGAACTCAGACACAGGCATCATAGCAATGACTGAGCATGTTTTAAATAATATTTTCAAGGTGAAAATCCTGCGATTTATGCCTTTAAGCAAAACAGAATACATTGGGCCAGTATTTACAGCGTACGGCAATGCGATAAATTATTTTCGGATGAATCTGGAGGGGAGGGAAAGAACAGAACGCTCTGAAAAGCCACTGAGCAGAAAAACGGAAGTGAAACAGCCCGCCATGTGGTCCCGGGACCCGCTGTGGCGCCGGAGGTCCTCATAGAGAACACTCCGCATTAGCACATTTTGCCGTTTTTTATTTTTATTTTTTACTCTTCGGGACCTGTGTGTAACTGAGAGAGAGTGCTGATGGGGCAGAATCACGCTGAGAGTGACAGCCAGCGTGTGCTGCCGCTATGAGTCACCGTGTCACTTCCTGTACCGCTACAATTATGTCGCAGCAGTTGGCTGGTGTGATCAGCGGCGGGATAACCGGAGATCTTCTCTCCTCGTACCTGGGTCATATTTTTAGAACAGATACGTAAAAGGCGAAATTCCCGTCTTCTACATCGCAGAGCGTTCGTTTGCACACGAAACAAGAGAGCGCGCAAATGTATAGCCTATAGTTTGCACCAATACATTTTTTTAGTAATAAATAAAAAAAATAAAACATGCACATGTCTACAGATTTAATACTGATCTGTAGCCTAAAACTTATGCCTCATTTGGACTACGGTTGTACGGTAGCCTACGGTTTAGGCTAATATCTGTAGCATGAGAACTAATGCAATGCTGGAAATCAAATACAGACCTTGAAGTACAAACCCAGTTCCCTCAGCATTATTCTAGACCGTAACATGTGCAGTGCAAATCCTTGGCTATTATGCATGAAAGATACGTGGATATGTTAACATTGTGCTGTTTTTCCCCCCGATGTTTTTATTTTACGAATAAATAGGCCTACCTTAATAAATTAACAAACAACCAATTTTAGTTCTCTTTTTATGTGGCCCAAGAAGTCCAGAGCACACTACCCGTATATAACAGGTTTTGATCTTTACAATTTAAGTATTAAGACATGGGCTGTTGTTTTGCTAAGTCTGTTCTATATTATGGCATGCTAACTGAGTAGTCCTGAGCCTGTGTCTGCATTTTGTTTTCCATGGCTGGTCTGTTTCATGCATGCTATCCGTGGGCGGATGCATGCTAATATAATAGCTGGAATCTTCACCTTCCTCGCCCAAGCTGATCCAGCCCGTTTTCATCACCAGCAGGACCACCGAGGAAGAACAGTGTTCCATGCCTTCTCTGCATTACACGGCTACATTGCTCCTCTGGCTAAATGGCCAGGATTTTTTTTTATTAGGCACGATTTTATGAATCATTTACACCGTCATTTCTGACCATCGCATCAACGTGCGCCACGTAGTGTCTCCTTTCAGAGTTACTGATGCGTTGCAGCCGCGCTCGTAGCCCGCTGTTATTGTTAAGAACCGTTTCTGTCGGCCGTTTTCTCTCCAAATTCCTGCCATTTCTCTCCTCTCAGAGACAGCCAAAAATGACGTGCGTGGAATAGAGGCCTGCACCAGCAACCACAGCAGCCCGAGTCCTTATTTGGCGTGTAAATAGCAAAGGCTCCGAATTGAAGCGAGTGGGTGGTTGTCCTCTGCCGAACGATATTGCATGACGCAGGTTCGTCCGTGCGTTTCCTGACAGCTGGCTCGGTTTTGACAGAGCGGTCTGCCCAACTGCTCATTTCCGCCATAGACAAAGATCGTCTTCCCCTCCCGAGTATCACTTCCCTCGCGCTCTCCCCCTCTCCCTTCCCCATTCTGTCCGGCTCGTCGTCCGCTCTTTCCCTCTCTCCATGCCCCACGCAAACTTTAAGTCCGCTTAATGAAAGTGTGATTGATGCCAGGTGTATTAAGAAATTCACAGCACTTTCCCTTATCGTTCCTGAAAGATTGATGGCTCACATTTGAAATGGGTTTTGCCCTGCCATACTGATCTATAATTTTGACAAACTGGGATTGTAATCACGTTTCAGTAGCATATTAAATCATATTGTAAATGATGAACTGGGACATTGATTATTGGAAATAAGTGTGTAAGATGTTTACCTGTAACCTAAATACCATGGGGTGACATGGCTCAGGCAGTAAGAGCAGTTGTCTGGCAGTCGGAGGGTTGCCGGTTCGATCCCCTGCCTGGGCTGTGTCAAAGTGTCCCTGAGGAAGACACCTAACCCCCAAATGCTCCTGATGAGCTGGTCATGGCCCAATTGCTGAGTGTGTGTATGAATGGGTGAATGGAGAAGCACCAATTGTACAGTGCTTTGGATAAAGGTGCTATATAAATGCCTGCCATTTACATTACATTATTGGCATTTGGCAGACGCTCTTATCCAGAGCGACGTACAACAAAGTGCATACCCATAACCAGGGATAAGTTCGCTGAAAGACCCTAGAGGGAAGTACAATTTCAATTGCTACCTGTACAACAAAGATAAGGACGAGGGCCCCTTTTTTATTTTTTTTTATTTTTTTTGAGAACAAAGAAACAAACAAACAGCAAAAGTGACCAAAGTTAACTATCCAAACACTGCTTACCTAGCCAACTAAGAATACCGATACACAAAGCAAGTCACAGAGACAACAATTAAGGTTCACAGGGAGGTAGGGAGGGATGGGGAGAGGTGCTGCTTGAAGAGGTGTGTCTTCAGCTTGCGCTTGAAGGTGGGGAGAGATTCTACAGTTGTACATCTTCATGATGTCTTCACAAATGCAGTGGCCCAAAATGTCAATGCTGTGCTGAAAATATTTTTTCTTCATTGAACCCTCAAACCCCATGTCACTCCTACCAACAAAATTTTTTTATTTATTTAGTAGTCTGGCAACTTCATAAATATAATTCAGTAGGCTATGGCCACTAACTAACAAAATGCCTCCATATAGATTTAGAAGGCTTATTATTGTATTACTTGAACATTCCTGTGCATCCTATGTAAAATGAGAGCCAACAGTAAAATAAATTGTGTGTTTCTAAGTAGACTATCCCCTGCACCAATTTCAGAAGTTTATGGTAGCGCCTCGGACCTGCAGGGACCCCCTGTGTATTCTGGTTTTTATCCCAACCACAACTGCTGAGATAATAACTCTTAGATAATATTTTTTTTCTTTATGAGGAGCTTTAGAGGGAATTACTTCTGCTGCTGTAGTCTATCCATTTAGAGGTTTGATGCATTATGTGCTCAGAATCACTGAGATCACATTTCTTCCCCATTCTGACATTTGGTCTGAACAACAGCTGAACCTGTTGACCACGTCTGCATGCTTTCATGCATTTAGTTGCTGCCACATGATTGGCTGATTAAATATTTGCAATAACAAACTGGTGTACACGTTTACCTAATAAATTGCTCAGTGAGTGTATACTATATTTTTTATGTAAATTATTCCAAATATCTGATCCTGGTACTAATTTCCCAGTGTAAACGACCCAGGAAAATGTTCCCTTTAACCCGGAAGTTGATTGACTGTCAGCGTCGCATGTTATCGATGTAGTTTGTTAGGAACATCTTTTCAAAATGTTTCTCACTGCGGTAAACTGTGAGTAGCTACAGTTGTTAATGATTGTTTGTAAATCGCTATAACGCACGTGAAAGGCTCATACACATGCCAGGCATCGAATGTTTTTTGTAGAGACGACAATAATTTAGTTGACTGCCCTCAAGCTAGCAAGCTAACATAGCTACCATTCAATGTCACATTAAACGGGACTAGTTTATAGTAATGGCTACCTGGCGATTATTGCATACTTTTGTAAATGGATGTTACCTGGTTGCGAGTTGTTACGCTGGTGCCGAATTAACGCGGTTAACAGCTAGCTAACTTCGTTGATCGCTAGCTTAGCTTAGCTTAGATGTGAAGCATGTAATGTCAGAACACCTGCCGGGTTTTAACACCGTTCACTGAAGAAGTAACTTGCTATGACAAACAAAACGAATTCAGTGAGCGTCTTAAACGTAATAGTGCCCGCCCTGTAAATATACATTTGGTTACATCCTGTAAAATGAAACTCGGTGTCTAAGTATTCTTTCTTTTCCTTTTTTTTTGGCGAAAAACAGTGGCCAAGAGCAAGTCGAAGTAAGTATTACACTCTATGTTAGCTTGTTCAAGCTAAACGGTTCTACTTTGCTGCATGATACTCGTTGTATAGGTTAACAGTCCTGATGTAATATCCAGCTATGACCATCTTGAAATTACCAGCGACCAGCTGTTTCAAGATATCTTGAGCTGTTCGAACCATGTTGAGTATGGATCTGGTCAGCCAGCTACCTGCAGTTTCGAAACCTAGCTTGAGCTTGTATGCACAAATTAAATCGCTGAAATGTTATTTCTACTAGCTTTAGACTAAGATTGCAATGTTGTGAAGTATGTTAGTACGAGCTGTATTGAGGGACATTTGCCCGTTTCTTTCAGGACTGTCTTGGTGCAGATGATGAGCGCCGCTGGTACGGGCTACTGCTTCAACACTAAAAAGAACCGTCTGCTGGATAAAATTGTGATCCGGAAACATGACCCCATAGGTAAGGACAGGACACACACGGGAACACTCTGTACTCGCAGAAGGCCTGACAGCGGTCAATACGTCGTCAATATCACAGGGACTCCTCCAAAATCGAAAACAACCTGAACTTTTGCTACCATCTCATGTGCAGTGCAATACAAAAAAATGTTCATTGTTCATTATTTTTTCTCAGAAAAGGTTCCACTTCAGGACAGGGAAAGCTTTCCAGCAATTTAAAACCCCTCAGAAACTACCCAGTACTGTGCCCGGAGCTGAATTGATTCGGAAAAAATAAATAAAATGCGCTGACTCACTGTTTATCTCAAATTAAAAACCTGCATAGTTCCTCTAGGATCAAAATTGAGTAGCAGTTAACACTGTCACACTTTGCTTTTCTGATGAACAAGTGCCTCAGTAAAAGGTTTCCAAGTAGAGACAACAAATATGCAAATAAACTTGAAATAAGCTTTTGTTTGTGTCATCAATGTCTGTGCCAAGTCTGCCAACTACTTGCGCATTTCATTATTAACAGATTTTATTAACAAGTAGGTAAGAGCTTACGCAATATCCTTGTGTCAGCTGTCTTCAGATCAGTGTGAAAAACATGGCATTTCCAGGGTAAAAACACTCTCCTGCAGGCATAATTTTGTGGGTTGTTGGATATCAGCCTTATAGGTACAATAGGTAAGATTTATGTGTTAGAACATTGTTACAAGACCATCATAAATCCCTTCCTATCATTGAAAAGGGCTCACTGACATGTTGACTCACCCTCTGCCTGTGTTTATAGTCCTTAAATTCGGATTTCAAAATATGCACTTGACGGGCTGGCACTCTGTACCAAAACATTGTATAACTGTACAATAATTCAAGCTCATTGGTTTGAAAATTGGTGCTAATTGCCACAGCCAATGGCATTTCAACTTCTGTGTGTTCACAGTGAAGGGGGAGGGATAAACAGTGTTGTGGTTTGAGTGAGGGCGGCACGGATGGTGCAGTGGGTAGCACTGCCGCCTCACAGCAGGGAGGTCCTGGGTTTGAATCCCGGTCGGCCGGGGCCTCTCTGTGCGGAGTTTGCATGTTCCCCCCATGTTCATGTGGGTTTCCTCCCATTGTCCAAAGACATGCAGGTTAGGCTGATTGGAGAGTCTAAATTGCCCGTGGGTATGAGTGTGTTTGTGAATGGTGTGTGCGCCCTGTGATGGACTGGCAACCTGTCCAGGGTGTATTCCTGCCTTTCGGCCAATGTATGCTGGGATGGGCTCCAGCCCCCCTGCGACCCTGTTCAGGATAAGCAGATTGAAATAATGGATGGATGGATGGATGGTTTGAGCGTGTTTGTTGCTGCAATTCCTCCCTTGACCGTTAGAAGTCCAAAATTACCCCTTTAAAAAATTGTACCTTTAAGCATTTTTTATTTGAAAATGTTCATATAGGTTCCATGTAGTAAATCACTGTGGATCAAAAGGTCATAGAAGTGGGTGAAAGGTTAAAGGTCCCTGTAATCCATGTGAGTTGTTAACTGTCCTCTGCTTCATGTTGCACAGTGACACCACAGCGCCGCAGATTTATGTCTGAGACTTCTGAAGCCCGTGGCCTGATCAGTGTTTTCTCGCCGTCTTTGCAGTGAATAAGCATGTCCTTTTCCACGAGAAGAGGAAGATACGGTCCATTTAAAACGGACGGTGAAGTGGCTGGAGATCGTGCTGTGTGAGGGAGAACGGCTCAGTTCGGATGACGCCTGGGTGCATCTCCCGGGGACAGATGGACCAGGACACAGACTGGCAGAGACTTACAGGGATGAGTCCACGGCACAAACGTCCAGCGATACTCACAAATATAAACTCTCCGCAATCGGGTGCTCAGTGAAAGTACCACCATGCACTGCTGAAGTCCTGCTTCCATTCCCTCAACAGGCCTTTCAACATTCTGTGTATTACTCTTCAATGAATTTGTGCTTAATTCTGACTAACAGTTAAAAACTAGAATATTTTTCTTGTCTTCACAAAGACAGTTTAGTGAGTTAAGACATGCCAAACTCCTTCAGAGTTGAGGACAAATGTTTGAATACAGGCCTTAGGGTATTTTTACGCTTTGTAAACATTTGAGTACAACACACTGGTCTCCTATGAATAGTTCACGTCTGGCCATACTGTAAGTCCTGGTTCAGATGCAGAGATCTGGGGTAAAAATAATGTATAGTAGTACTTCCTGCATTGTTTAATACTCTTGTACTTAAGTTTCACTTCTCACAATAAAGCAGTGATACCTCACGAAGACCGAGCAATGAAATTAGCATTCACACCAAATAGCTGTAAACTTTTATTTGGAGCGATTTATAAACTTTTGAAAGGAAGACGATTTGTAGCTGATCAGAGGCTGTCCAGCTGACAGTCAGTGATTATCAGTCGTATCTGCCGGAGCTGATTTGAAGCAGGGCGATCTCCCGAGGGTCAGGCCTTCGTTCAGAAGAGCTCCTGTGGTAAGTCCTTCCGGTAGGGGTACGACGTCTGTGTACCAACCCCCTGCACACTCACCGCTGCCACCCGATTGGCCCTGCTCGCCATCTCCTCCAATGGCATTGTGGGATACCGTGCCATGTAGAAGGCCAGAGCACCGATGAAGCTGTCTCCGGCACCCTGTCCAAAAGAACATGGGGGGGAAAAAAAACAAGAAACATGGCTGCATATACAATATAAGCCAACAGACATTATACCAAAGGTCCCAGAAGCAGAGAAAGTGTCCCAGAAGAAGCGTTTTAGTGCTGAATTAAGAGATCGGGAGCCTGTGCCACTAAGCAGGATTATGGAGTTCGCGGAAGAACTGCGCAGAGTAAAACCCAGAATAGTTATTTTTACGTTTCTTCTCCATCTTTTACTCAGTGCAGTTATCCAGCAATCCTGCTGCCTGCTGTATCACAACCTGTCCGGGTTTTACTCTGAACTTACCCAGCTAACTCAGTAATTGGGTTATGTTGTTCTACAATGTGAAGGATGTAGAGGCCCACACACTGCCCTACTGAACAAGCAGATTAACCAGTTTCCCTGTTTTCCCCCAGTCGTGATGTCCCATCGTGTAGATCACCAAACTAATGCAGGTCAACAGGCTGGGTGGCTGAACAATGCCAAGTAATCCACTTTAAATGCTCACAAGAAACAACACAATGAGCGTGTTCTGCAGTGTGTTTTGTTTTAGTCACTGAGACCAGTAGAAAAATAAAAGTTTTTCACAGGATAAGCTCTGCCCAGCCAGTGAACTTAGTTTAGTAAGCAAATGACTAGCCAGTTGTGCAAGACCAGGCCAAGTTCATGTCCCGCAGGGAAATATACTGCTTTACAAGGGAAATGCACTGCCTTCGTAGGCTGAAATTCTGCCCGAGGACTTAATGTCCTCATCATTTTGGCTAAATCTATCCCAGTCAAATAAGAGTCTAAATTAATTGCTTGGTGGAGCACAAGTCTAGGAAACTAGGACAGCCAAGTGCACGCGAGCATTCCACAGGAAATAAGTATTTGTACACAGCCATAGATTTGGACTGAAATGAAACAAAATGCTTGCCCTTAACTTTGGCCTGAAAGTAACTCTTCACAAACTCCATTCCGCAAGGTCGGCAAATTTCCGCGACTCGCAGACCTGTATTTATGAAGGAAACGAGTTCAACCTTTTCAAAAAAAAAATAAAATAAAAAATGCGGGACTCAATTAAGGACACACTTTAGTTGAACTCGGGTCATAAGCACTTGAGTATTTTAAAGGGAGTTTAATCGAGTGAGTAGTGTCCACACACACCACCAGGGGGCGCTCAAACACCTGCCAATCACACAGGTGTTTATTATTTCTCAAGGTCCGCTGTAAAACGCTGCTCGGGGTTTCTGATATCTGGAGGATCCGGTTTGAGAGGCTCAGCTCAGAGGGCTGGCCCTTGTGTGCTCTAAGCCAGACTAAAAGCATCATTGCGGGTTGGTGGAAATGATCCGTTCAGCATGTTATGCACAAAAAGGTGCAACCAAAGTTTAAAAAGGACATCAAACGAACACTGGAGTGGAGAAACACCCACCTGGAAAATGACTACAGAGGGGCTGGGTGTGCGGCCATCCTGATGATTATTGGCTTTCTCGAAGATACACAGGATTTAGGACCTGTAGTTCTGTTATGTGGAAGGAATTTTCTTCCCCCTTTTTTTTTTTTTTTTTACCATCTGTCCAGCTAGTATGTTGTTGTTGCCGATATATTGCGAAATGTCTACATGCAAGCACACGTCTAGTGGCAAATGGAGAAGCCACACGCTACAAGACACAAAACACTTTTTTTTTTTTTTTTTTTAAGCCAATTTTAAATGCCACACAGCAATTAGCGCTTAGAAGGGCTAACAGCAAATGTAGCACAAAAATAAAACATAGCGGAATTAACGGTAGGCACGCCACAATGGTGACCACTGGGCCAAAGCGGTTGCTTCACCATTTTCAGTGTCTGACTGCATGTCTGTCTCACCCAGGGGCATTCTGGGTAGGATTAGGTCAACAGCAGTCGTTGGTGCCGGGCAGAACAGCAGTTGGCCATTATAGGCTGTTTGGGGATAAAATCACAACGGCCTCTGCCTGCCAAGTCAGGGAAGGTAATTCCCCTCAAATACAACATCCCAACATCTGGACTGAGAAACAAAACGCACACAAGTCCTGCTATGTGAGGGCAGCCTGGTCACTGTCTGCTGTTCGGTACAGTATGTGTGTTTGTGTGTGTGTCCATGTCTGCTGTGTGTGCTGTAGTGTGTGTGTGTACCTGTGTGTGTGTCGTTCTGTGTCTGCTGTGTCCGAGCGGTGAGTGTGTATGCGTACCTGTGTGTCTTTCTGTGCCTGTGCTGTGTGTGTGTGTGGCTGTACCATGTAGTGTGTGTATGTGCTATATTATGTGTGTGTGTGTGTGTGTCTGTGCCGTGTGTATTGTGTGTATCTGTGTATGTGTCTTTGTCTGTGCTGTGTCTGTGCTGTGTGCGTGTGTGGCTGCACCATGTAGTGTGTGTATGTGCTATATTGTGTGTGTGTGTGTGTCTGTATTGTGTGTATCTGTGTATGTGTCTTTGTCTGTGCTGTGTGCGTGTGTGGCTGTACCATGTTGTGTGTGTATGTGCTATATTATGTGTGTGTGTGTGTGTGTGTGTGTGTCTGTGCCGTGTGTATTGTGTGTTTCTGTGTATGTGTCTTTGTCTGTCTGTGTCTGTGCTGTGTGTGAGCATGTCTGTGTGGCTGTCCTGTGTGTGTGTGCACGTGTGTGTACTGGAGGAAGGTGACAGACATGTCAGACTCAGACTCCGGTCTAATCCTTAGTCTTCCCAGCAGGCAGTGGGACTCCAGCCCCAGGCAGAGAGTCTGGTCCCTGGCCAGCGGCCCTGTAGGCTGCAGGCCCACTGGGATCTGAGCCTCCATTGTGTGTCTGCGTTATTGATGGAGACACGGGAATGCAGAGAGGCTCGGTGTGTGTGTGTGTGTGTGTGTGTGTGTGTGTGTGTGTGTGTGTGTGTGTGTTCACGGGGGGGCGGTCATTGATGGGAAAGCCTGGTGGAATGTGTCGATGCTCTGCCATTTAACCACAGAGGGCTCTGGTGCTGGTTCTCACAAGCCTAGCTGATTACTCACCGTCCTGTTTTCAACAGCTCAACCCCAGTTCTTCCAGCACCTTCTTCCAGCACCACCCCCACCCCCCCCCACCCCCCCACCGCAGGGGTGCCGCACTGGGGGTAAAGGTCGGAGGTTATACCTCCTTCTGCGGTGGAGGGCTGGAAAAAGTGACCTCCGTGTGGAAAGCATTCATGCACGAGGGAGATACTTCTGACCTCGTGACCGCCTCTCAGTGCTACTGCTCTGCTGCTCACACAGTCCATGTCACTGAAATTGATTTCATTTCTTTTATTTCCCCTGCTGTGAAATCCAGCTATGACCAGCTTGAAATGAACAGCTACCAGCTGTTTCAAAACACAGCTTCAGCTGGTCAGACCATGTTGAGTATGGAGCTGGTCTGAACTGGTCAACCAGCTACCAGCTGTTTCAAAACCTCGCTTGTGCTGGTCTGAACTGGTCAACCAGCTACCAGCTGTTTCAAAACCCAGCTTGAGCTGTTTCTGTTTTTTTCAGCCAGCATTTAAATTATCCATATTTCATTCACAGCCATTTAATTACAGGAGAACCAACAAAATAAAAGGTGGATTACAAACTGTTTGGTTAGTGGCTGATTATAAACTTGCCGCTGTGTGGTGCGCAGGTATAATCCGGGCTGAAATGTTAGAGCTGACTGTTGGTCAATCCTGGCAGGACTATGGGCCCCAGTGGGCAGTGGTATGGGTCTGGAGCAGTAGACATGTTAGACGGGCGGCCGGCAGCGTAGTGGTTAAGGTAAATGACCCGCAAGGTCAGTGGTTCTAATCCCGGTGTAGCCACAATAAGACACACACAGCCGTTGGGCCCTTGAGCAAGGACCCTTAACCCTGCATTACTCCAGGGGAGGATTGTCTCCTGCTTAGTCTCATCAATTGTATGTCGCTCTGGATTAATGCCATTAATGTGATGTAGTGTAGGCGTTCTCCTGACTGTGCTGTCGGTCTCAGCGGCGGCCTGTGCTACATTGAAGCCGGCTCTCGGGGTTAACCGGAAGTCCGGTCACCCGACATGACGAAACCCGTCTCCATGGACACAACCGCACCCAGAGGGAGGGCCTCTTTTCCTGAAAAACCGTGGGCGTGGGATCGACGCCGTTTCCCCGACGATGGGGCTTGAGACATTTCGGGACTTTCTATGTTGCGGCAGCCCGTAGCCTCGTGGCTGAGGTGCATGACTGGGACGTGGAAGGTCGGCGGTATCCTGTAGCCACGATAAGAAGCACACAGCTGTCGGGCCCTTGAGTAATGACCTTAACCCCACATTGCTCCAGGGTGGGGTGGGGTGGGTTGTCCCCTGCTTACTCAAATCAACTGTAAGTCATTTTGGATAAAAGCATCAGCTGTGATGTAATGAGTGGAGCTCAGAGGTCAAAGGTCAGGGGTCAAACTGCTCTTCCTCTGGCACAGAGTGAGCGTGTAGACCTCTCCTCCTGCTACCGCTCCAGACCTGCCCCCCCACCCCTTATGACTGACAGGGGACCCACTGCAGAGAGCAAAGCCCCCGTTTTGTGACTCATACGGTCTCCCCTGATGGGAACGGGGGGGGGGTTCGTTCCGGGTAACTGCACAGTCCGGGTGGCCCCGGTGAATGGGCTTCTGCCCCCGCTTGATCAAAAGCCCCGCTGCGTCTACAGGTTCGGACCCATTAACCCAACCGGCGGCACACAGGCCTGAACAAAGGAACACAGAGAGAGAGAGAGGAAAGACACAAGAGAGCGTGTCAGAGCGATTTCAACATCCGTCCCGATACAAAACAGTGGCTCTCTGTGGTCACGGTTTACAGGAACAGGGCCGTGTGCACAGCTCGGGCAGGAAGTGAGGAGTATCGCAGCCGTCCTGCGATTGGCTGAAATGCACCTTCACACGCGAGCTGACACCGTGCCAAACCAGACCAGCTTCCACAGAACAGAACCTGATCAGACCAGTCTTCTGCTATCGCCACAGGCTGCCGAACGTTTGCAAATTACTGTGCCCTGGTAACCACAGTAATGGACTTAACTTTATGATTTCATTGTGGTTCTGGTATAGGGGTGGCCGACCGTGGTCCGTTCTGGTTTTTGTTGATATACAGAAATTGATCAGTTAAAGTAGCTGATCACACATACACTCAGAAATACAGTCACAGTGGAGGCACATCTTTGTCCTTCAAGGATCACATTTCCCAAATGTACCCTGAAAGTACAGTAATGGTCTCTTTGGGTACAAATGAGTAAATATTCCAAGCAAAAAAGGCACAAATTAATTATATATTGCAGGCTAGGGGTACACTTTTATGTACATATAGGGTACCGCCCCAGTGACAAGCATTTGTACCTTTATTTCTGACAGTGTATCAGAGTGTATCAGAAATCAGATCTCAGCTGGTCTCCCGGGTCTAAAATGGTGGCAGATTTCAAGATTGCAAATTGGAGCAGGTTTTCAGTGCCAGGGTTGGCCAACCCCTGCTCTAATGAGTGACAAACACTTGTAAAACGATCCCTGTCATTGGCTGTGACGGAGGTATGCACGGAGAGGGAGAGAGAGAGAGAGAGAGAGCAGCTCAGATCACCCAGGGAGATGTTGCTAGGCGATGGTGTTCCGTGGTGGGTACCGTGAGGACAGGCTCTGAGTCCGGGGGGGGGGGGCGGGGGCAGGGGCAGGGGCGGGGGTGGGTGACATCTAACTGTCAATCAGGATGTCGCCCGGGCTTGTGGGCCCGGCGGGGGGTACTGGCTCTGGGGGCCACGTTGCCATGACGCAGAGGGCCCAATCCGCTCCTCAGCAGGGGCCCAGGAAGAAAGGCACCGTCCTTTTTAATCAGCCGCCACCTTCCTGCTGCCTCCGATTGATCCGCTCCTAATTCCGGACCTCAGGCTATTTATTCCCCCCCACCCCATCACAACCTCCG
Organism: Conger conger; assembly: GCF_963514075.1. NCBI lineage: Eukaryota > Metazoa > Chordata > Actinopteri > Anguilliformes > Congridae > Conger > Conger conger. The sequence continues at coordinate 6,930,984 of NC_083760.1, read as the reverse complement.
TGCGGATGTGTATGATCCAGCCCTGATTGGTGTCCTGAGTCCTGGCCAGAGCCCCACATCTGTCCTGGGGAAGGGGAGGGGGGGTTGGGGCAGTAGACCACCCGTGGGGCTTACTGGAAGTCGTAGTCCATAAAATTAGAGTTAAGACTTCCAGCTAGCCGGCCTCTGAAACAGGGCCACCAGGAGCTGGACTTAATTAAACTGTCTGTGCGTGCGTGTGTGTGTGTCTGTGTGGTGGTGTGTGTGTGGGGGGGGGGGGGGTGCGTGGTACAGGCTTATTATGGAAGTAGTCTGCTTTCTGATTTAATTGCCCTGCCTGGACAGGCACAGTTGAGGATAGCTGGTCTGAACACAGGACATGGGGATGCTGGGAGTTGTAGTCTTAAAAGGCAGAGCAACGTGTGAAGGAAGTTGCCTCACGATCCGCTGTGTAAGAAAAATAAACATTAACGCCACACTTCCTGTGGTGGCACCAGTCATGTTTTCGCTGTTGCATCATGGGTGAAAGGAGCGGGCATTTGCCAGACCGCCCAACCCCCCCCCCCCCCCCCCCGGATCCGCTTGCGTGTCAGAACGGAGCACCGTACGCAGTGCGCCCTGCGGAAACCGGGCCCAGGCAGAGCCGCAATGGCTTCCCCCCTCAATGAGCGCGGCGGTCAAGTGACTCAGCCGGCTGATAGGAGCGCGGCCTCTTCCTCCTCCAATCACGGCTTGCGCGGTCTCACCTCTCACCACCGGCGTGGAGGGGGGGGGCGTGGTGGTGGTGGTGGGGGTGGGAGGGAGTAGTGGATCCAGGATTTTCACCGTTTCAACCACCGCCGATGAACTTCGCCGAAGATACAGAGCGTAAGACTCAGCTGTTCTTTTTTAAAAGAGCTGTTCTCCATTACGGACAGAGACGGACAGAAACAGCTGAGTCTAGCCACCGAGATACAAATCTGGGAACTGTGTGTTTTTTTTCTTTTTTCTTTTTGCAAGTAGTTAAAAAAAAAAAAAAAGAGGGAGGGAGAGGGGAAAAAAAAAAATCCAACTTACTGGAAAGTAGGATTATGGCTTTCCAAACGAAAAGTTAAACAAGCCAGAATTTATGGCTTTGGCAGCTCCCATCAAAGAGGCAGAGAGCTCAGCGACAATAGTGGGCCTGACCCCAGGGCCTCGCGGCTGAGTGCTGACAGCACAGAGGGGGGGGTGAGTCACGGGGCGGGGGGGGGGGGGGGGGAGGTTATGTTCGCCCGAGGGCTCGGCCGTGACACACACACACGCACACACACACACACACACACACACAGACAGACGCTGCGTGCGTGGCTCTCTGGCCCAAACTCCCGGCTGCACTCCCGACGTTTCGGGCGAGTTTCCCCCCTGGGCCCGGCCCCAGCAGGCTGGCTGGGAGGAAGGGAGGGAGGGAGGGGTTAGCGGTGGATGTCATTCGCCGATTCGTAAGCCAACGTGAAGGGTGGACCGGATGCCCAATCCCGGGGCTGACGGGAAGGTCACATGACCCAGAAACAACCGAAGACCCCGCAGACCAGGCCCACAAACACTGCGCCGTGCAGAAATCCTCTGGTGTCAGTCCCGTGCCAGGTGTCATCGAGACGGCCCGTCTGGTCTGATGGGCTAACAGGACCGAGAGAGGGTTATTTCGGGACAGGGGTCTGAGACACCCGGCAGGGGTCTGTTTCTCGACCCACTGGGGACCCACTGTGGGTGCTGCCTTTGGTTCCGACCAGGTTACGATAAGTGGTTGTCTGGTAGTCGGGAGGGTTGCCGGTTCGATACCCTGCCCCGGGTGTGTCAAAGTGTCCCTCAGCAAGAGGGACCCAACCCCCAAATTCTCCTGATGAACTGATCGGTGCCTCGGATGGCAGCCTTTCACCATTGGTACTGGCGCGCGTGCGTGTGTGTGTGTGGGAGGCATCAATTATAAAACACTTTGGACAAAAGTGCTATATAAACACAGTCCATTTGCCATAAGAGAGGAAAGCATTTTTGCACGCTTTGTCAATCTGGTGGTAACTGTGCGTCACTATCGCAATAAACTTCTAGCCGTTCTACTGTCCTGACCGCTGTTGTGTAAAAGCTGCCACAGGAGTATCGCTCTTCCTTTATAAAAAACGATTACCTCACCGCCATTACAACAAAAACGAGAACAACACTTTCCGTTTCTGCAGAATCGAGGCGTTCGAACGGCGCTGGGGAAGTGCAGAGTTCACTGCGGTCGACGTGTGAACGCGTACCTTCCCCCCCCTCGCCGTGAGCGCGTTCGTCGAACGCCGCTGGGAATTCACGAACACTCGCAGGCACCGAGTGGAAGTGTCTGCTGACGACAAAGGCCCGCTGATATCGCCTCGAAATGAGTCAACCCGCGAGGGCTGCATCGGGAAGTGGAACCGAAGCCGTTCATTTGCCCCCCCCCCCCCCGAAGCCTGATTAAATCTTTTAAACCTCAGGAGAGTGAGAGAAACCATTTGTAAAAACCATTAGCGGCGACGCTTGGGCAATCTAGCCCGTCGCTCCTGTGCAGAATTGCGTTCGTGTAGTGGAGGGGGGGGGGGGGGGGGTGGCTTTGCACGTCACAAGCTGTGTCATTCTCACACGAGCGTCACAGACGCCAGAGCACATTGAAGAAGTTTCCCTTTTTCATTCAGGCAAATGTCTGGGTCACTTTGTCGGGGTTTTTTTTTTTTTTTTTTTTTGAGTTTCATTGAATTCTTTTTTTCAGTTTATGAAGAAAGCGCAATTCACATTTCCTCCCTCCCCTGCGGTGCACACTGAAAGATGTCAAATGCGGTGACTTTTTGACTTTTGCTTTGATGCAGCCACATTACATTGCTGGCATTTAGCAGACTGGCGTTTATCGTACAACTTACACAACTTACTTTTATTTTTTTTTATCTATACAGCTGGACATATACTGAAGCAATTCAGGTTTGAATCCTTGAGCAAGGCCCTTAACCCTGCATTGCTCCAGGGGAGGATTGTCTCCTGCCTAGTCTAATCAACTGTACGTCGCTCTGGATAAGAGCGTCTGCCGAATTCCATTAATTTAATGTAGTGTAAGAAGACGTTTGTGTGCTTTTAAGTACCAGAAACAATCTCTGTCCAGTTTTACATGTCCATTCTCCAGTGACTCTCATGAGCTTTACCAAGAACAGCCTGTTTTAGGGACTGTGGGTTTGGACACTGTCACACTGTCTTTATAGCACCTTCAACTCCTTTTTAATCCACATAGTAAGGGAAATGTAATTTTCCATAGTATGGGACCTTTAAGGGTAGAACATATACCTCATATAATTCATACCTGGGAATCGAACCCACGATCTTGTGGTTACAAGCCTAGTTCCCTACCCATTGTACTACACTTTCACAACTAACTTTCAGCTCCTACTAACTCTCTGTTTTTGTCATGGTCAGTAGAGATACTGTACCACTTGTGTCGTTATAGATCACAGTTCCGGAGCCTTAGCGGTCCTGAACAAGGCCCCACCGTTCCTCTATTTGGCTCGCACTCGTCTGAATACGCGAAAGGGGAAACCGGGCTGGACCCAGTTCGTTTTGTTTGGCGGTCGGGACGCGCGGGTCTTACGGTCGTGTCCAATGCGGTGACCGGCGCCGTGGCGACGTGTCGGGGGGCGGGGTCCCGCGACGACAGCACCACGCAGCCTTGGGGTCCCAGGGTCACGATGACGGAGCCACAGCCCCGCCGAAGAAGCTCCGCCCCCACCCTCCCAGCATCCTCCACACTGCTCACAGCCACGCCCGTCAGCAGCTCTGCCTGTGGGAGGGGAGGGGTCAGTCAGTACAGACAGAGCTAAGGTGTGTGTGTGTGTGTGTGTGTGTGTGTATACAGTGCATCCGGAAAGTATTCACAGCGCTTCACTTTTCCCACATTTTGTTAAGTTACAGCCTTATTCCAAAATGGAATAAATTCTTTTTTTTTCTCAAAATTCTACACACAACACCCCATAATGACAACATGAAAGAAGTGTTTTTTTTAATTTATTACAAATTAAAAACTAAGAAATCACATGTACATAAGTATTCGCAGCCTTTGCTCAATACTTTGTTGATGCTCCTTTGGCAGCAATTACAGCCTCAAGTCTTTTTGAATATGATGCCACAAGCTTGGCACACCTATCTTTGGGCAGTTTCGCCCATTCCTCTTTGCAGCACCTCTCAAGCTCCATCAGGTTGGATGGGGAGCGTCGGTGCACAGCCATTTTCAGATCTCTCCAGAGATGTTCAATCGGATTCAAGTCTGGGCTCTGGCTGGGCCACTCAAGGACATTCACAGAGTTGTCCTGAAGCCACTCCTTTGATATCTTGGCTGTGTGCTTAGGGTCGTTGTTCTGCTGAAAGATGAACCGTCGCCCCAGTCTGATGTCAAGATTGCTCTGGAGCAGGTTTTCATCCAGGATGTCTCTGTACATTGCTGCGTTCATCTTTCCCTCAATCCTGACTAGTCTCCCAGTTCCTGCCGCTGAAAAACATCCCCACAGCATGATGCTGCCACCACCATGCTTCACTGTAGGGATGGTATTGGCCAGGTGATGAGTGGTGCCTGGTTTCCTCCAAACATGACGCCTGGCATTCACACCAAAGAGTTCAATCTTTGTCTCATCAGACCAGAGAATTTTGTTTCTCATGGTTTGAGAGTCCTTCAGGTGCCTTTTGGCAAACTCCAGACGGGCTGCCATGTGCCTTTTACTAAGGAGTGGCTTCCGTCTGGCCACTCTACCATACAGGCCTGATTGGTGGATTGCTGCAGAGATGGTTGTCCTTCTGGAAGGTTCTCCTCTCTCCACAGAGGAACACTGGAGCTCTGACAGAGTGACCATCGGGTTCTTGGTCACCTCCCTGACTAAGGCCCTTCTCCCCCTATTTCTCAGTTTAGACGGGTGGCCAGCTCTAGGAAGAGTCCTGGTGGTTCCGAACTTCTTCCATTTATGGATGATGGAGGCCACTGTGCTCATTGGGACCTTCAAAGCAGCAGAAACTTTTCTGTACCCTTCCCCAGATTTGTGCCTCGAGACAATCCTGTCTTGGAGGTCTACAGACAATTCCTTTGACTTCATGCTTGGTTTTTGCTCCGACATGCACTGTCAACTGTGGGACCTTATATAGACAGGTTTGTGCCTTTCCAAATCATGTCCAACCAACCACAACTGAATTTACCACAGGTGGACTCCAATTAAGATGTAGAAACATCTCAAGGTTAATCAGTGGAAACAGGATGCACCTGAGCTCAATTTTGAGCTTCATGGCAAAGGCTGTGAATACTTATGTACATGTGATTTCTTAGTTTTTTATTTTTAATTAATTTGCTAAAATGTCAAAAAAAAACTTCTTTCATGTATGTCATTTCATGTTGTCAAAATGAATTTATTCCATTTTGGAATAAGGCTGTAACATCATAAAATGTGGGACAAGTGAAGCGCTGTGAATACTTTCCGGATGCACTGTATGTACAGTGTGTATGTAAATGTGCATATGTGTGTGTGTGTGTATGTGTGTGTGTGTACAATGTATGTACAGTGTGTGCATGTGTGTGTATATGTACAGTGTGTATGGATGTGCCTGTGTGTGTGTGTGTGTGTCTGTGTGTGTGTTTACTCTAATGCTTATATTTGTGTATGTGTGTGCATGTGTCTGTGTGTGCACATTTACTCTTGTGCCTATATTTGTGTGTGTACAGTGTATGTACTGTGTGTGTGTGTGTGTGTGTGTGTGTCTATGCGCATTTACTCTTGTGCCTATATTTGTGTATGTGTGTGTGTGTGTGTGTGTGTGTGTGCACGCACTTGTGCCTGTATTTGTGTGTGTACAGTGTATGTACTGTGTGTGTGTGTGTCTATGCACGTTTACTCTTGTGCCTATATTTGTGTATGTGTGTGCGTGTGTGTGTATGTACTGTGTGTATGTACTGTGTGTGTGTACAGTGTGTGTACTGAGTGTGTGTGTGCACGCTTGTGCCTATATTTGTGTACAGTGTATGTACTGTGTATGTGTGTGTACAGTGTGTGTGTGAGTGTGTGTGTGTGTATGTACTGTGTGTGTGTACAGTGAGTGTGTGTGTGTGTATGTACTGTGTGTGTACAGTGTGTGTGTGTGTATGTACTGTGTGTGTATGTGTGTGTGTGCGTGTGCGTGTGTATAGTGCGTGTGTACAGTCTATGTACTGTGTGTGTGTGTGTGTGCGTGCGTGTGTACAGTCTATATACTGTGTGTGTATGTGTATGTATGTGTGTGTGTACAGTGTGTGTGTAGTCTATGCACTGTGTGTGTATGTGTGTGTGTGTGCGTGCGTGTGTGTGTGTGTACAGTGCGTGTGTACAGTCTATGTACTGTGTGTGTATGTGTGTGGGCTACACTTAACGAGCCCCTGTGCTGTCCCATTAAAAAACTAACGGGCGACAGTAACAGCTACCCGTCCATCACTTCTACCCGTAGCCTCCACATGACCCTCAGACCACACAGGACGCCAGTGAGAGTTACCCCCCCTCCACACCTGCCCCCACCTGGGGACCCTCCCTGTGTGGAGGGGCAGATGAAAACAGGGTTATCTCTAATAACCCTTTAAGAGCTCACCTCCCTGGTGAACCCCCCACCTCCTCATCTGGAAGGAGATCACGCCAGCGTGCCCATCATGAGCTCAGGTTTGCTTCAGATGTTTGCTTTCTTGAGGTATGGGGAGGGGGGGGTGGTTTTATGTTCTCGCTTTTGCGATGGACTGACTAACAGATGGCAGTAGGACAGTTTGGCTGATCGACTCTCACTTTCATGTGTCCACCCGCATACCCACCCCTTACCACATCAAAGTGCCCCCGAGAGACCGTACCCCCCCCCCCCCCCGCTGAACCCCAAGCCCCCCCCCCCACGATCGCTGAGTCACCCCACACACATCTGCCCCCTTGTTTTCCACACAAGAACACTTTCCATCCTTCACTCTCTCCATTCATCAACGCTGACAGCCGAGGTGTTTCGTGCACGTAAAAAAAAAAAAAAAAAAAAAAAAGTCGAAGAAGAACAAACAGCTTTGATTGAAGAAAAAAACAAAAAAAACAGGGGTTACGGGAAAGAGCGATCGTCCCACACCTGAGGTGCGTTAACCTGTGACAGCTGCGCTCGTAATGGGACGGGCGTGTCGCTACCTGCCCCTGTGGAATGCCTGCCCCGTGCTTCCAAAAACCCATGCCCCCCACCCCCCCATCACCGGAACGCACCGTCAGGAGAGGTGCTCCAACCTAAAAGGTGAGCTCCCTGATGACTACCCATGGACCCCAGTGACAGGCTACACACCACAGGGCCCGCACAAACCAAGAGGCCAAAACCGGACTTAGCTTTTCATGTCAATTTCCTGGTCCTGTTGAGAGACGGTGCTCACAAGTGCCACTGCACAAAATAATACAAAGTCATAATTTTTTTTCCCCCACAAGAAAAAAAATCTGTGTTTTTTTCTTCATCTAACATCTCCCCATGTGCCACTATTGTGTTATTAGGACAATTCAGCAATGCTTTGTGGGACAGATTGATTACGTCTCTCTCTCTCTCTCGCACACTTAGTGGAGGAGCCGCGGCTTCCCTACTGCGCTGTCTCTGGCTCCAAACTGTAGAACATGCCGGTACCGGGAAAGTTTACTTCCTGGGTTTCAAATCGCTTTTCACAAACCCATGGATAGTCAGTGGGCGACATAACAGGCGCTTGATCCATACTACTTCTCCAGGCTTCGGTATGAACCCACCACTCTGTTTGCTAGAAGAAGCGCCCCCAGTCCCCTCCTACCTCGGACTCATTGCAGCAGAAGACGTCGGAGCGACTGTAGAAGTCTGGGTCCAGGTCTGCGATTGCAGGCGCAGGGTTGAAGATGGTCTTCACTGTCGGGAGAAACGCAGAGAAACAGTGTCTCACAATCTGCACAACACAAACACGTTTTAACGGGACAGTTCACTTTCTGGGGTGTATTGACATTACCTCTGTTTTAGTGCACGTTTATTGACTGGCTCACACAGCTTTTGTGTGCAATGAAGGGCATTTTAGATGCAGTTTTTTGGCTGGTATGGGGCATTTTGGGGTTTGTGGTCTATCCAAACAAATACACTTAAAGTAACTCCAAAGCAAGGTATATAGCACAGTAAAGATGCTGTACATACAAACACATTAATTCTAATGTGACTGGAGACATACGCTACTCTCCAAGCTCCTCTAGAGTCACTCAAACTGCAGTAACTTGCTTTTGGACCAGCAATCATAAAATCTGGACCACAAATCCAAATCTAGCCCTGGTTCTCTTTTCTCCCAGGTAAATTACCTGAACAACTAGTGCTACTGAGTGGCAGACTGTCATCGGCAACACACCACTCCCAGGTAACGAGATGGTGGAAAACCGGCAGTTCTCGGACCCTGAGGTGACCGTGACTTGCCGATCCCTTCTTTAGACCGTGCCGTTGACAAGCCAGCGAGTCAGAAACGTACTTAAATATCTAAAACACATCCTCCGTCACACACAAAATCTGTCCGGGCCAATCAAAAACGGAAATGATTTGATAAGCCCCAGAAATCGACCGATGCGCCCAGGCAGCAGCAGCAGCAGCGGCAGTGGTGACCTTTCACCTCCAAAGGCTGTGAGTCACACGGCAGTGATGATGTCACAGAGGCTGTGTTCTTTTCGCCCACCTCGCTGTTTACCATCGCAGAGCGTGTGACTCGGCGCAAACGGGAACAAGACAAGCGGCTATTTCAGCAGAACCACGGGAGGAAAAGACTTGTGTGCAGGTGTTTTACCTCAAAAAAAAAAAAAAGCTATCAGCAAAACAGAAGTTCAAACACTAGAAAAATTCCTGCACATTTCCAGACTGATTTTTACTGGAATCTTAAAATAACCTTTGTACATCAGACTAATTTTAGCGAGTTACATTTTCCTTAAAGATGTCAAGGATGTGCAGGAGTGTTACAAATTGAATCGGTATCTCAAGTATTTCAAGATTTTTGTGTGTGTACGAGTTCTGATTTGCACTTTAGTGTACTTCGCTTGGGATAAGAGCATCTGCTAAATGACTATAATATACAGTCTGTGTCTGTGTTTGTTTGTGTATGAATCAATGAATCTGTGTGTATGTGTACGTGTGTGTGTGTGTGTGTGTGTGTGTGTGCGCATTTGTGTGTGTTTGTGTGAAACTTCCGCCGTGAGGTTTCCGAGAGGCTCTTTCTAGTAAAAGTACGAGAGTGCGTCAGTCGCCGCGGCCCCGACAGCGTCACAAAGTCGTCACGCGGAACGCAAAAGCGCGAGAGGGCTGCAGGAAACGGAGTCGTACACCCTGTCCTTCCTCCTTTCGCAGGGGGGGGCCAGGAATTCGTCCTTAGCGGCAGATCAAAGGCCAGGAGCCCGGGCCGTGCGTAGCGCAACCGGGGGCCCGACCAATCGCGTCACGGGGCCCCCGGAAACCACAGATGATGCGCTCGGATGCTCGGAGATGCAATCTCGGCGTGTTACTTCCTCCGCGTCGAGAGCCGCTAACGCTCTCTGCTCCCCGCTATCTCAGCGTCGCCCCAAACCACCGCGGCTGAGGCCACGGGGAGAGATGCCGATCGCAACAAATCTGTTATTTTCCTGACGCTTTGATCCAAAGCGACTTACAGTTGATATAGTCTGAGCAGGGGCAGAAATTATGGTCAGCATTAGGGTCAGTTTTCGAGGTAGGGAGGGTAAAGGAGGCACTGTAAGGGTCTTTGTTTTAAGGATGGCAACCCCCCCCCCCCCCCGGAGTAATGTGGGGTTAAGGGCCTTGCCCAACAGTTGTGCATATCTTAATGTGGCGACACCAGGTCTTGAACCACCAACATTCTGGGTCCCAGTCACGTACCTTAGCCACTAGGCTACAGACTGCCCATGAGCTGAACCCTTGGGAGAACAGGCTCAGTTTTGGAAGAAGCAGTTTTGAGCTGTATAGATATAGCTGGGTTAGTTGTAAATCAACTATGCTTACATCTCACTCTTGTTCCCAATCAAATGCTACATTCATGTACTATACAGAGCGGCCTGTAGCGTAGTGGTTAAGGTACATGACTGCCAGACAGTCGTTGGGCCCTTGAGCAAGGCCCTTAACCCTGCATTGCTCCAGGGGAGGATTGTCTCCTGCTTAGTCTAATCAACTGTATGTCGCTCTGGATAAGAGCGTCTGCCATTAATGTAATGTAATGGAATGGAATGTAATATATTAACCCTATGGCTTTGGGAATAGTTTTGCGGAACAGAACTCATTACTTTGATGTAAAGCTCTTTCAATTGAACTGAATTGAAATGGATGAAAAAGGGGAACAACAAAACATTTGAGGAAGGAGATCCATATGTGGTTACACAGGCATTAATGTGGTGAAGACCTACAGCTTTAACGGGCTACAGTTTTCAGTCCTAGTTCATAAAACCAACACTCGACTATACACATGTAAAACGAAGCCAAGAAATACCACACTCTGTAAAACAAAACTACATTCATACGTTTTATTTCCTAAGGGCCTGGGATGTCACAAAGACACACTGTGTATGTGAGTTGCTGACACTGTGAACATCCACACTGCTGACTGGAGTACAAGTTTCAGGTATTAGTTTCCAGATGTTAGCAGTTTGGTGCGTCTGGTTTGACTGGCCCGTGTGGTGGCTAACATCTGGAGGCCTGTTGGCCCCACAACCACACCTCCTATTATTGGAATCCACGTGGTCTGATCCTTTGATCCCCCTCCCCTCCTCAAACCCCCCCCTCCCCCAAAAAAAGTCAAGCCTGAAGTCCACACATGTGGGGATGTTGTTAATAGAGCTGTTTCTACAGGACTGTGAATGGCTAGGGCAGAGAGAGAGAGGGGGAGAGAGAGATGGACTGACAAAGAAACAGAAAGAGAGACATACTAACAGAGAAACAGAGTGAGAGAGAGATGGAGAGTAAGAAACAGAGAACAGACAGAGTGAGAAATAGAGAAAGAAAGAGACATACTGACAGAGAAACAGAGGGCGAAAAGGGTAGAGAGCAAGAAACAGGGAGAAACAAAGAAAAACAGTGAGAAAAAGAGAAAGAGAGCGAGAGAGAAAAAAGGGGCAGAGTGAGGGAGAAACAGACAAAGTGAGAGAGACAGAGAGAGAGAAACAGACAGAGGGACCACACAAACACAAGTCACATCCAACTGTTAGAAGTGCATTATACGGCCTTAATAGGCCTTGTGTGAAGTAAAATGGCAGTTCCCATAGCACTGAGGTTGGAGAGGAATCCCACAGCGGGTATGACAACTTTGAGGGACCACGTAATCAGACAGTCCGGTTGACCCCGCAATTAACCTGAGAAAAGTGTGTGGAAAAGCTGACGGTCCTCACTAACCGGGTAAAACCAGAGAAAAGTGTGTGTGGAAAAGTTGACGGTCCTCACTAACTGGGTAAAACCGGAGAAAAGTGTGTGTGGAAAAGTTGACGGTCCTCACTAACTGGGTAAAACCGGAGAAAAGTGTGTGTGGACAAGCTGACGGTCCTCACTAACTGGGTAAAACCGGAGAAAAGTGTGTGTGGACAAGCTGACGATCCTCACTAACTGGGAAAAAACGGAAAAAAGTGTGTGGAAAAGCTGTTTAAACCCGGGGACACCAGGGCTTGCCACACAGTACCAGCTCGGAGCTTACATCCTACATATCGTGAAAAAAAAAAAAAAAAGACGTTTTTTTTTTAATCTGTCAGATGCTGAGCGACTGGCCCTCGGAGGCGTTCAGGGGAGCCGCAGACTTTCAATCCCGTCCATTAGCGCGGCAGCAGAGGCGGCGTTCGCGGTAAACTCCCGGGCGTTTAACACACACACGGGCGCTCGCAGCTCGCGGATACCGCCAACGCGGGACGCCATCTGCATTAACCATCTGCAGACGGCCCGACCCGCGTCATTCGCCCCTGACGAGCGGGGCTGGCGCGGGAAGCTGTGAGCCTCCGACCGAACGGGGAGACGTACAGTAAAAAGGGAGGTGAAAAAATCACAGTAAAAACCGCCGGGGCGCCCTGCTTCCTCTGCAAAAGTGCAATGTGGAAGTTCAAGCCAAAAACATGTTCAATTATTGTTCGTCGTTATGCGTTGTGATTTATTCGTTTACACGTAATTTGGCGGGCCTTAACTTGTTTGTCCTGTCGTTTAAGCACGTTTTTAAGTTTTTCCTTCTTTTTTTTTTAACTGATAGAGGGAAAAAGGAAATGTGTGTGTGTGTGTGTGTGTGTGTGTGTGTGTGTGTTCGTCCGTGTCTGTCTGTGTGTGTGTGTGAGAGAGAGAGAGAGAGAGAGAGAGAGAGAGAGAGAGAGAGAGAGAAAGAGCATAGAGAATGGGAAAGCATTAGAGACACAGAGAGAAAAGGAAGAGAGAGAGAGTGGGTCTGAAATGTTTTGACATTTGTACTTCACTTTGACTCATGAACAGTGTTACTGTTTTTCCCTTCACACACAGCTTAGCAAGTTACTGTTTGTGATGGTTCAATTCCTCAAACCGCACTTGCGATGACAAAATGTGATATTTGAGTGCAATTATGAGTCAGTGTTAAAGACAAAAGCCGAGTGAACCCTGAACAGATACAGATTAATCTTTTGAACATGAGGCAGGAAGACTGACTATGGCTCTGTTGAGCCATAAATGCTGTGTTAAACAGACACTAGGCAGCGGCCACACAGTATTCATTCCCTTTAATAGAGAGACAGACAGACAGACAGACAGAGAGGAGGAAAGATTGACCCTGTTTTTCCTAGGCCATACAGTACATACGTACGTCCTTGTAAGAGACAGACAGACAGGCAGGCAGGCAGGCAGGTAGACAGAGAGATGGACAGATCGAGACAGATAAATAGGCAGACAGAGGGACAGCCAGGCAGACAAGCAGGCTGAGAGGCAAGCAGACAGATAGACAGGCAGACAGACATACAGCTCACCCTGTCTCTCCTGGGCCATACGCAGGGCCTGCAGTGAGGTTTCTGGGCTGATTTCCAGCTGGCAAATTAGCACCTTGGCCCCGCCCATTGCTGGCCCTGCCCCCTGTAGCTCCTTGTCCCCCAGCATCATGTTGGCCCCGGCAACGATCACGATGGCGTTCTCTCCTGTGGACACACACCGCATCAGCCCAAACTGACACATATGCACACCATACACACATATGCACACACACACACACTTACACACACACACACACACACCACACATATGCACATGCACGCATATACACACACCACAGACACATATGCACACACACACACATATACACACACATATGCACATACACACACCACAGACACATATGCACATGCACACACATATACACACACCTCACACCACAGACACATATGCACATGCACACACACATATACACACACATATGCACCTACACACACACACACCACACACATATGGACACCACACACACATAAACAGACACATCACACACACATATACACACCTACACACACACACTTATGATCAAAAACAGTCCTGAAGCTGTCAGTACTGGCTATAGGCAACACATCTCCAAGAGCACAGCGACCATGCACACGAGCACACACACACACACACATATGCTCGCACACACACACACACACACACACACACCGTGTAGCTGCTCTATAGACACAGGCCGCAGAGGAAACACTACTGTGTACCATCACAAACACAGGAAAACACAAATCGTTTTCCTCAGAAGCGTCCGCACACGCAAGGTCCGTCCGCAGGAAGTCATTAAACTCCTTATTCCCACAGAGGAACATTCCCACGGAAACCTCGGACACCCCATAATATCGCTTGGTCAAGGTCCAGCTCATTCCTGCCCCCAGAAACATAGCTCCCACTCCCCTGTGCCACTGTCTCTGGCCCACAGTGGGCAGTGTACACACACATGCCACCCTCTCAGGCCAATCCAGGTCACAACAAAACAGCTCAGGGTGAAATTATACCCCATAATGCACAGGGTGTGTCTCCCCCCACAGCTGTAATCTGCGTGTAATCTTTGTTATGCCGCGATATCATTACACTGGCACATATACTTCCACAGTTGAGGGTGAGTTTCAAGTCTTGGCTCAACCTCCTTTGGGGGGGGCACTGTTTTTATGGGAACACTGTTCTTATGGGGACATTGTTCTTATGAAGACACTATACTTATGGGGACACTGTTCTTATGGAGACACCGTTCTTATGGGGACATTGTTCTTATGGAGACTATACATATGGGGACACTGTTTTTATGGGGACATTGTTCTTATGGCGACACTATACATATGGGGACACTGTTCTTATGGGGACATTGTTCTTATGGAGACACTATACTTATGGGGACACTGTTCCTATGGAGACACCGTTCTTATGGGGACATTGCTCTTATGGAGACACTATACTTATGGGGACACTGTTTTTATGGGAACACTGTTCTTATGGGGACATTGCTCTTATGGAGACACTATACTTATGGGGACATTGCTCTTATGGAGACACTATACTTATGGGGACATTGCTCTTATGGAGACACTATACTTATGGGGACATTGCTCTTATGGAGACACTATACTTATGGGGACATTGCTCTTATGGAGACACTATACTTATGGGGACATTGCTCTTATGGAGACACTATACTTATGGGGACATTGCTCTTATGGAGACACTATACTTGGCTCAAGCTCTTCACCTGCGTCGTTGACGATGATCGAGGCAGCTCCGGTCGCCGCTTTGTCCGTCTGTCCGACAAACTCTGCAGGGAGAAATAGAGAACGAGACGTCACTGGCAGGATGCTGGTGCGGGTGTACGCCGATTCTTCAAAATGGCCTCTACCTGTACACTGTGAGCTCCATAATGTTTGGGACAAAGTCTGTTTTTTTTTTTCTTTCTTGATATGGCTCTGTACTCCACAATTTTAGATTTGTAATCAAACACTTCCCATGGGGTTAAAATGCATGTTATCAGCTTTTATCTACGAGTATTTTATGGATTCACCATGTACAAATGACACCACTTTCTGTACATAAGCCTTCAATGTCATGTGCCACGTGCTGACCTACAATCAAGGTCAGAGCTAAGAGGTCAAACTGATCCTAGATCAGGGGCCTGCATTGAAAAAGAATCCCAGAGTAGCCTTTCAGCCTCACTGGAAGCAATGGCCTCAAGAAGCAAGTGGAAAAAAGATAGTTGTGTCACTGCAAGGGTAATTTTCTTAATTGATTCTTAATTGACAATGCGTGTTAACATGAAGACAATCACATGATTACAAATAACCTTTTAGTGTTAATCCTTATTACTATTAGACCACTTTCTGAATTAAGTGCTTACTCTAAGTCTTTCTCTCTCCCAGCAGACAGACAGCCTTTGACCTTAATGTCTCTGCTTTTCAGCTAGCACATTCCGGTCTTACAGCAAGATCAACAAGGGGCATTCAGAAGACAAAATACTGATAAATGTTAGTGGCCAGCTTCATGTCTTTTTGTTTTGGTAAAGCCCCCCCCCTTCGGGAAAAGTGTGTATAAGAGTCTTAACTATGTCTGATTCAAATCAGAAAGCCGGTAAGCTTTCTCACTTTCTGTTATTTCTTCGCAAATAAAAACGAAAGTTAAACTCAAGTATCGCCATTTTTCTTTTTACTGGGATCTGTTTCATCAGACGACGCTCACCTGTGAAATGTTAAAAAGGGCATTTTTCCCTAAATGTGTCAGCAGGCAGCAGCTGTAGCCCTAACCCCCACTGCGACACTGAGGATCCAAACGCAGAGAGGTCATTCCACTATCAGTGCGAAAAGCACGGCAACGTTTTTTAACGGTAACCTATGGCAACTGTGCCAAAGCCACAGCTGCAGCCAACCAACACCTGCGGGACAAGAGTAAAACAAACAGCAGCCCAGGTGGTGTGGATTTTACGAGCCTTAACTACTCAAGAGTAGCAGAGAGGTCCATACCTGTGGATACGCCGTTGTTCTTAAAGTTCTGGATGTAGTTGTCTCCGAAGAAGTCTTTTCCCACCTTGAAAGAAAGTTAAAGACAAAGTTAAAGCCGAGGTGCTACAGCACCCGCCAGAAAGCTGACACAAAAAAAACCTGTTAAAACTCCTCAGCCGGCAACTTCCAACGCCGCAACTCCTAAACTCGTAACCTTCACGTTTATGATTTCTCTCTGCTAATCTTTCTTCTGCAACCAAAAAACCACCTTCGCATCAAAGCCTGCTGTAAAGATAGACGGGCCTCGGTGGAATTCACGAGGAGCCGGAGAGCCCTAACCGCTGCGCGGGTCCCGCTACGCGAACCGCACCGCAGCGATGATGAGCCAAGCCTGGGAGATACGCTGACCCCGCCCAAACGCGTCCTCCTGGCCACTGATTCTATCTGCCCCCCTGGCTCTGCCAGGTGTCCTGATCGGTGTAGGGGGGTGCTGTGCGCCCCCCGGGCCCGCTTTCATCCCGCCCCGCGCCGCCCGGCCCGGCCCGGCGCCCCCGGAACGGGAGCGTCTCCCGAATCTGCCAAAGACGGGATTTCTGAGGCGACCCCTCGCCTCCCCGGCCCCTCCCGCCTTTGAAGCGCGCTCTCACCGCGTCTCCGGGAGAAGAAAAAAAAAAACCGACGAGTCTATTTCCGTTCCGTTTCATCCGCCTGGAGACGTCTCCGCGTATTGATCACTCGCCTCCTGCATCCGATGAACTCGCGAGGCGCGGAAACTTTTCACTTCGTTTAATACTTCTCGGGCCCGAAACTTTTGTGGAGAGCTTTTCGATTGTCATAGAGAACACACTGTTCTTATGGGGACACTTCCTATGGAAACACTGTTCTTATGGGAGACACTGTTCCTATGCAGATACTGTTCTTATGGGATCATTGTTCCTATGGGGACACTGTTCTTATGGGTACACTGTTTGTATGGGAACACTGTTATTATGGAGACATTGGTCTGCTCCGGCCTACTGGTACAGGCTCTCCTGATCTCCTGATCCAGCTGTGATTGTAGAGCAGGGCTGCCCAACTCTAGAGAGATCTTTAGCTGTTGAATGACATCTGCTTTGTTAGAGGTGGAGTGAAAAACAAACAGGTCTCCAGGAACAGGGTTGGGCAGCCCTGCTGTAGAGGTTCTCAAGGGCAGTAACGACCGTCATGGTCACGTCATGGCAACCTATACCCTATGACTGATGGCATCGTTCGTGTGTATCGAGCAGACGGAAGGAACTCTGAGCAATATTTGTTCATGTGACTCATCGTGTCTCTGGAAGGACCGCAGGTTGCTGTGCAACACACCGAACATTCCAATGCTGACATAACAACCATTGCCGGTAACTGAAAGACACTGTGACGGTAATGGAATTTTTCTAATATTGTCAAAAAAAAAAAAAAAAAACTTACTCTTCAAAGGGTTAAATTAACAAATATTTAACATTATTTTATGACGCACATTTTGCTGTGTATATTCCCGGTGAGGGAGTGAATGTCGGGGTGTTTAGATCAGAAGGCTGTCGTTTTTGGAGGAGGGTCAGTAGGGCAGCAGGGTGACTGGAGCTGTGCTCTGCACCGGTACGGTACCTTGCAGACCATGGTGGTTCTGGCCCCCAGGCGGGCGGCTTGGACGCACTGGTTGGCTCCCTTTCCGCCGAAGCCGATGAAGAACTTGTGCCCGTGGATGGTCTCTCCAGCCTTCGGCAGCCGTGGAGCCTGGCTGGGGGAGACACGCGCATCTGAGCACAGCGTGGATACTCTACACGCTGACCCTCGAGTTCCCGAGCAGTGTTAGGGGGAGAGTTGCCGGTTTGAATCCGGGAGATGGGCGCTGCAACAATACAATGGCTTTGGAGTAAGGTCCTTGAGCAGAACAACTCCAGCTCCTTGTCAGAAACAAACTCACAAACGCAATCTCAATGAAGAACCGCTTGAGGTTTTGACAACGAGCGGCTAGACCAATGGCGAAAGACACTTAAGATTGACTCCGCCCCCTTGCCATTCTTCAATGCAATCTTTTACCTATTAATTTCCATGTCCCACAATTGTAGACTGCCCTTAGTATTCTGCCATTATTTACAATTTTAACCCAATTACATGTCAAATCTAACAGATAAGGCTATCAGTGTCACTCAGTCCTATGAGTCACTCAGACTGCAGCAATGATAGTCAAAGCAGACTGCCTGGTCTTGTTGTGATACACATGTCAAAGTTACGACAAGGCTACTGTGTCACAGCTAATTTTACGCATCTTTGACCTGTCTCACAGGAAGTGACCTTCACCCAGGAGCTATGCACTTCCTGTTTAGAGATGGCACTGGGCGATGGGTGACCGTGCCATCTGTTTCTCTCCGATCCGAACCCCACTGCGATTACTCACACCGAGAGGAGAAAATCCACACTCACAAAAACAAGTCCTCTGGTCTGGCCCCGGTCCAATCTCCCAGGTCAACGAGTTTGTTGATGTCAAATAAGCAGCGATAGACTTGTTTTTCTCCTGTTACTATCAAGATCTGTGACTGCGTGGGTGTGCGTGCGCGAGTGCATGTACGCATGTCTGTGTGTGTGAGATTGTGTGTGAGTGTGCGTGAGTGTCTGAGTGTATGTGTGCGTGTGTGTGTGCTGTTGCATGTGGTCAGGATAGAGGTACTTACAGTAACTCAATTTAAAAACATGGCTTGTTGTTTTCCAAGACTTCCAGTAACAATGTTCTGGATAAAAGTGATGTTGTTGTTTTGATAGGCTAGGGCGCACATAACCGCATAAATTCTTAGCCAGCGTGCCACTTAAAACTTCTAAGACACCTTTGCCGTGCTATAATTAACATTATGGTAAGCTTCTCTGGAGTTCCACATAATACGACTATAAATCAGGCACACTTAAACAGATATGAATATTATATATTTTTATTATTTTAATATTATATCTGCTCACTCACTGCCCATTTTCTGCCTAAGTCTGAAGACTCATCTTTAAACACAACAAAGTTAACTCCTTTGAGAGGTCCTGTCCCATCCACTGTAATGCGTGGTTATTTGCGTTACTGTCACCTTCCTGTCTGCTTCGACCAGTCTGGCCCTTCTCCTCTGACCTCTCTAATTACCAACACATTTTTGCCCATAGAACTGCTGCTCACTGGATGTTTTTTGTTTTTCGCACCATCCTCTGCAAACTCTCGAGACTGCTGTGTGTGAAAATCACAGGAAGTGTCTGAAACTACCCTGTCTAGCACAAACGATCATTCAATGGTTAAAGTCACATTTCTTCCCCATTCTGACATTTTGTCTGAACAAGAGCTGAACCTCTTGACTACGTCTGCATGCTTTTATGCATTCAGTTGCTGCCACATGATTGGCTGATTAAATATTTGCATTAACAAGCTGCTTTACAGGTCTACCTAATAAAGTGCTCATTGAGTCTATATTTTAACTTATTAACTGTAAATATTTAGAAGGCGGAAAAAATGAAATTGAGTAGGCTCCCCAGCTGTTGTATTCCAATCTCGGGTAAAGTGGAGGGTTGAGACTCTCTTTCATCTTTAAAAAGTGTAGATGGAAACAATGGCTCTCTGTTAACCTGAAAACCCCACAAAAAAACCCAGTGATGTAAACCTACATTCTTCAGACTAATAAATCATTAACCATAGAGCAAGACCACTGAGCACAATAACGCTATTAACTGACTAACCAGCGTGGGAACTGTGAAAATAAGAACAGCCGACTCTAATTCTAATGTATACGCTGTCTAGTACAGGATATCTAAAAGTGTCAAGGGGACTCTCTCCCCCTGTTTCTCTCTCTCCACAGTTTTAGGGTGTAATGTATTGGGATGGTTTTTGGAATTGTTTTGTTTTTTGTGTCATTAGATTAGGTATTTCTGTGGTTGCATCGTGAAATACCAGTTGAGTAAATATGAGGTGTTGCTCACATAGAGACCTGATGATGAGGTTAAAATAAAAGATTATCTAAGCTCTCTCTCTCTCTCTAACAGTCACACACACAGAAACAACAGGACACTTTGAGGGGGGGGGGGGAAAACTAGTCAGAATATGCGTCATGGGGCACAGACTTGTATTTTGAGAAAGGAAAGGTTTTGAGGAAGTAGATTGGCAGTAAGACAGACACACAGACAGAGAGAGAGAGAGAGAGAGAGAGGGAGAGTCCGTGCACTTTCACACACTTTCGCACCGATCTCAGAGTCACCTGTCTCTCAGCACGCGCGCACAGCGCCCGCGGGGACCCCGCCCGCACCCCTCCGCTCCCCACCCCGGCCCCTCAGACGCCCCTCAGGGCATCCGAGCGTGGCACTACCCCTGCCTCTCCTCTCCCAGTCTCGTGCAGACAGAGAGACAGCGGGCCTTTGTCTGCAGGAAGGTGAGCGATGGGCTGAGTAAGCCCCCCTCCAGACACTGGGCCCTTGTTCGCTCCTCCGGCGAAAAACACACAACGCATCCAAACCTTCGCTTTCTCACACCGCTGCGCAACAAGGTAACAGGTGTTCCGGTGACATTGGCTGACGCACCCCGTGTTTTCTCGGTGGTTTTTTTTCTTTTTCTTTTTTTTTATAGCCTAAGCACAATGCTAAGGTAAAAGTGAGAGACGGCGTTGAAGCTGCACTATAATTAAAAGATGACGAATCGCGTTTGTGAATGCCCCTCGACGTGTTTGTCCGAATCCATGGGAAAGGTTCAACCGTGAATCAGGTGGTCTTCCGCTCACATTTCCTCCAAAATGCCAAAGCACCCATCCTTCGGGTGAGGCTTGAAGCTGAGGTCCTGAGTCACTGTGACCACTAAAGATCCCATGGCATGTTTTGAAATCACAGAGGCGTTAACCCCGGTGACCTGGTCCCACTCCCACACAAAATGGCCTCTCTCCATCCCGCCTTCTCATCGTCCCCCGTACCCGATTGGCCGGATGATCTCTCACATCCGCCGTCACCGAAACCCTGGGCAGGTTCGCGGTTTTCACAGCGAATTGGGCTACTTTTTAAGACTTGGGTGCGGGTAGAAAATGATGTGCCACGGTTCCACACAGGTTTTTTGGGGCTATTGTTTTGCAAGTTCACGGCCGTGGAGAAAGCAAGCTGATTGGACTGTCAGCCAGAAAGCGCAGTTAAGAGGAGCAGTTGAATGCGATATGGTATGGTACCTGCAGATATGGTCCCCCCCCCTCTTCACCCCCCCCCCCACCCCCCCCACCCCCTGCAGTCCACCCACACAATCTCAACCCCCCCCCCCCTGTCACTATGGGTTACCACTTTTGTAAGTATTTCCAATGCCCTTTTGGGCTGGAATTTTTTTTTTGGACCTGATAACCACGTCCTTAGGTTTGCAATTGCAAAACTGGAAACGAGTCCTCTGCTGACCTACATGGTTAAATAAAGGAAATGTAGAATACAGGACTGTTAAAGGTTACGTGAGGTGAGGTGAGGTGAGGCTTCTCCACTGCTGTCGGGAGCTCGGCCCTTTGACTGCAACGTGCTGCATGGCACCTCACACCGATCACGTCACTGCATTACGCAACAGTGCCCGTGCTCCTGCCACAAAATGGGTGACAGGGTTTTTTTTTTTTGGACTGAAGTGGAACATTAAAATAAACTTCCTTCTTTGTCTCTTTTTTCTTTTTTGTCACAAGACTGAGGGTATTTCTTTTTTCCAGAATCCGACCTGACAATCCTTTCTGTGTACGTGTGTATATGTGTGTGCACTCGTGTGTGTGCATGTGTGTGCGTGTGTGTGTGTGCAATAAACCAGTGACAGAATGTCAGTGGCCTCACTTTTCGCTCAGAAACCAGAGAGCTGCTCTCCACCAATCACAGCGTACCTTGCTAATCACACACAGAACAAAGCCAACGGTAACTGGCAGATACCTTTTGATTAAGGGCAGGAAGTACGGCCAGAATGTGTCCACCAATCACCGTCAGGGTTGTTCCATTTCTTCTCAACAACGCACTCCTTCATTGGCGGATGTTGTTTGCGCTTGGAGAAGGTCAGCAGGCAGGCCTTAGTCTCCCGCGGGCACACGGCCGGGAGCTCTCCGCGGATCAGAGCCTGTTTGTGCAATCAGTCTCAGGACCTGAGGCGGTGGGCTGGGGAAGGCTTGTGTCACCGGTTGCAGTTTCAGCAGAAAACACCCACGGGGGGGATATAAGTACGTCTGACGTACAAACGGCCGTGTCGTAACGCTGGCCCTTTCCACTGCGTACGCTCATAGGAAAAACTGGATTTTCATGACCTTTGCGGACTTCCGTACTTCCATACCCAGCGTGCCAAGCGCCAAACATACAAGTTGAGTCCACACCTTCCCGCACCTCAGGTGCTGACGAATCCGCGACAGCTGACATGATATGAACTCATACTGAAGGGAATTTCACACGCTGGTACAACATAGATTCCTTTCAGCGCTAATTTATAACACCCAGCTCTCAATGTAAGCTGGCAAACGCACTGGCCAATCAACGGCACAATCGCCCGTGTCACAGCCAACCAGCAGGTGGCACTGTGTGGCTTTGGCAGGAAGTGACAGAGGCACGCAGGCTGAAAGTCAAAGGAGTAGAACAAGTCCCTCCGTCTGTCAGCGCCGCGAACACGCACTTCTGACATCAAAGCCAAGCATATCATTTTGATGGTTTTAAAAAAAAAATCTATTTCATTTCCGAATAAATACTTAATAAGGGCAGTAATCCCCGTCTAAGGAACAATTTGACGACAGAAATGTTGAGAAACAAAAAACGGCGGCGAGCCCGCGTGCGTTCGATAAGCGGGGATTTCAGGACACTTTCCGTACGGAGCGCAGACAGACACCGAGGGAAGACGGAACAGACGTTCATATCAGGTCAGGTCTTAAAAAAATAATAAAAAAAATAAAAAGATTGCAGAGATTAAAAAAAGATATGAGCACATTTAGCACCCCTGGCGATTTTGGAGCGGAGTGCACTTCGCATACGGTACCGCCACACTTAGTACCTGGGCAGGTGACAGCAGGTAATGAGAGATGTGACAGTCCAGGGTACCCGCTGAAAAATGTCCCATCATAACGTTGCTGAACAACATATGCCGTGGAGTGTAGCTGGACGCCTGGAGCTTCTGAGTCAATCTTAGCTGGGGACAGGTAGTCAGGGCGGGTGTGAGCAAGTTCAGTTCAAGCTGTCACTCCTATTAAAAATAAATTATGAAATAATCTGACAGTTATGTCAGGTGCACAGTCAATACCAACACTTCCTCCAAGGTACACTATGTTCTACTGCAGCGCTACTCAACCCCACGTCCTGCGGGCCACAGCGTCTGCAGGTATTCGCTCTTACCGTGCGCTACACAACCTGATTTCACTCATTATTTCACCTGCTTGGTTCAGATAATAAGCAGATTATTGAAAACAGGTGGTGAAGCGCACAGTTGAAGCAAATGTATGCAGACACTGTGGCCCACAGGAGTCGCGCTGTTCTATCGCAATGCTCAATTTGCAATAACATTTTCTATTGATGTAAAAGCAATTTCTTAAAATACTATACACTAGTAACAGTTGTGGTGTATTTGTCTGCATAAAAAACCAGCTTTCTGACATACATACTTCTAAGGTCAGTTCAGATTCTGAGCAACAATATCTGTGAAAGCCAAACAATTTACTTTATTAGTCTAGGACAGTTAAAAGGCAGTCTGTCTGATATTAATATAAATCACATTGGGTTATAATATTTTAGTTGCATTCAGTATCATAAAGAAAGAAAATTGCTAGCATTTGAGCCATTAATCTAAAGAAAATCATGTCTTCAACTGAGCTAACCCCAAGTCTCTCTAACACTGCCTGACTACAAGACAATGGGTGTCTGTTCTATAACCAGTCTGCTGGTGCATTAGGCCTATACAGCAGGTCAATATGGCGGCTATGTGTCAGTTTACTACATTTCCCAGAGGCACCATTGGGTTTCTGTGAGTCTGGATCAGGCTTGATCCACGTCAAGCTCAACCCCATGTCATCAGACAGTGTCCAGCGGGGTATTAATATCCCCACAGACAGAGGTGGGGCAGTTCCCTTAATTGGTCTCCACACAATAAAGGGACCATGGAGGTACATTTTTGCTCTTCAAGGATCCCATTTCCCAAATGTACCCTGAAAGTACAATAATGTTCTGGACACAAATTCTCCAAGCAAAAAGGGAAAATTTGTGTTATATATTACTGGCGAGGGATACAATTTTACACACCCTTAGGGTACTGCCCGAGCGACAAGCACTTTTTCGGCACTTTCTGTACCTTTATTTCTGAGAATGAGGCCCCCTTCTATTTAAAGCCTGGTGGAAAGTGCCCCATAATGCACCTGGCATGTCTCACAAGCTGTTTTTTTGACCTAACGGCAGCGACTGAGGGTGACACATACCCCATGTCTGGTGCACGCACACCGGTCAGTCCTATAAACACGGGAGAGGCCATGGTCACATGACTGTGTTGCACCCTGGGACACCATTACTAATAGAGCTTTGTCTATCGATCCCAGGGCTGCGCAACTCCGGTCCTGGAGGGCCGGTCCGCAAGCTGGCTTTTGTTCCAACCAGTTACCTTAATTTATTTTTCTGACAGCTCTAGCAATTATGCTGGTTCACTCCTGTACTTGAGCAGAGTAAAAGTCTTCAGGATACACTAGCAGTCAGCAGCTGTAGCCGGCGCATACACAAATGTCTGATCAAGACATTATTTAGCTAATTAGATCATTAAGAGCTGAAGTTGGCACAAAATCCAGAAGCGGATCGGCCCTTGCTGTGTATTTACAAGGGGGGTGTGCAACACGCAGTGGAGATACAGTAAACGTTTCACTGCTGCTGTTTAGCTCAGCTCACTCGAGCCATCATTGTAATTCACAGGCAGGAATAAAATCTGCACTGAATGTATGAATTTACAGCCGTGAGGTGTGATTTTGTTGTGGAACAAAAGGGGACGACAGTCCAGTACTGCTGTAGGATGCACATCTGTTCATTTTTGTATCATTTAGTGAGATTTCTCTACTACATTTTTACACACACACACACACACACACACACACACACACACAAAAACTTGATATACAGAACAAATGCCCCAGTGCCACTCTGGATTCCAGAGAACGGAAATTATTCAATTATTTGTATTCTTCGAAAGAGGTCGACTCGACAAACTGAGTGACGTGGCTCGTCTCGAAGACGTGGATCTCAATACGCAGGCAGGCGTTCGATCCCAGATAACCAATAAGAAGGTTACGCTTCTTATAAAGTTGTCTAATAATAAGATACGCTCCTTATTAGACGCTTTCATCCAAAGTGACTGAGGCTGGGTCTGTCTGCATGCCCGTTTTTTTAAGAGGGGTGTGCTCACCTCACAAGGTCCGTCATACAGGAGCCCACAACCACAACGTCAAAGCCCTCCTCCGCCATCTTCTAAAGGAGAGGAAGAGAGAGGAAAGACAGAAAAAGGTTTTCCATTGTCGTTAACACACATTTTTTTTTAAATGAAGGTGTGGAAATAAATAACACATTTAATTCGGATAGCACCTTTTCTCAGACCTAGAGTGTTTCATATAACTCTACACCACTTACAAAGGAAAACACAATAACACATAATTAATTTTTTTAATAAAATGCATAAATAATAATACATTTTCTCAGGATCTGAGGTCTCACATTATCATACATTATTATAAGGAATAATAAAAACTAAAACAAATAATTGTCCAACAGATAACAGATAAATGCGCTGAATAGTACATTTTATATACTGCATTTTTGACACACAAACTTCACACATCATTTCACAGGGGAAAAAAGAAATCTCAGTCACAGATTACAAATGCCCTACCCAGTTACATTATTTATAGCACTCGTATCAAAGTATATACTGTATCTGCAAAAAGCTGCTTCTGTAATGCCATTAACTTGTTTACGTTACACCTCTCACTGGGATGAGTTATCGGGTGTTTTCTCAACTATTACTACACAGGAAATCAGGAACTGAATGCTCTCCCCGCGTTAAACTGGGCCAGAGTAAAGAAAGACACTCTGCATACGAGGTAAGATGCACATTCCATAGCACACGTGGGCAGGGTGCCAGTTTAAACTGGGTGATTATTTCAGTGCTGCAGCACGTGGTCCAGCAGTCTGTAAATCTGTAATTAATTCACGGCTCGGGATGAATCTGAGTGAATAGCCCTGTGTGCTAATCTTCTACCCAGGAGCAACAGATCAGAAATCTCAGCCGTTAGCTGTGGGACAGATCCCTTTCAAAGATACCCCACCCCCTCTCCTGCACCCACGCCGCCACCCCCACATCCCCACCCCGAAACCTATAGCTTTTTTTCCAGAGGCAGCTATCCTACTCAAATTCCCTGTTCTTTGTCGGTGGATTAAAAATAGACTCGGAAATTTTTTTACCAATTAAAGCCATTGAGACACAGTCCATAGTAGACAGTCAAGGAGCAATGCTAAAATTGCACACAGTATTGCACCTATTGAGCAGACAAAAATAATTCATAGGAAGTCGGCAACATCTTAATTGCTGAATACAGAAGAGGAGGAAGGATTGGAGACATTTATATTAACAATTATTATTCCTACTTTTGAATAAAATCATACAATTCAAAGGTAATTGTTGGTCATGTTCCCACTGGAAATATCCATAGTTTTTAGTACGGTAAGCAATCAGGACCTTTTTTCACGCTGGTGGCCAGCACGGCTGACAAAAGCAGCCCTAAGATTTTGAGAGCACCGATCTGTCCACACAGAACAACCAGGCCTTTGTGATAACTGCCCACTCACAAAAGCCCTTAGTCATCACAGATATCGCACTTATAAGTGGGTGCAGGAGCAGGACCAATCCAGAGGTTCTCTGCTATCAGAGGCCTGAAGAACATTATTTGCATTTACAGTGTCACATAGATATGGGCCACACTGTCCATTTCAGGACATCCTCCCAGGACATGGCTCAGGCAGCAAGAGCAGTTGTCTGGCAGTCGGAGGGTTGCCGGTTCGATCCCCCACCCGGGCTGTGTCAAAGTGTCCCTGAGCAAGACACCTAACCCCCAAATGCTCCTGATGAGCTGGTCGGCGCCTTGCATGGCAGCCAATCACCGTCGGTGTGTGAGTGTGTATGAATGGGTGAATGAGAAGCATCAATTGTACAGCGCTTTGGATAAAGGTGCTATATAAATGCCAACCATTTACCAGTTTACAATTTCCTGTTCAGCCAGTCCACTCCATATCAAAAGCATAGAGAACCCTCAGTTTGGATTGATATCCACTACCTGCCGCTACTCAACTCCACGTCCTGCGGGCCGCAGTGTCGCTTCAACCGTGTGCTACACCACCTGAGCGCACGGTCCGGGCAAATACCTGCAGACACTGCGGCTCGCAGGACGTGGAGTTGAATAGCGCCGTAGGGCATTTGGGGGGGCGGGGGCTTTTTTGAATCAAGAAATACAAAAAAACAAATACAATACCGCTTTCATGTGTACTTGATTCTCGCGTGCATTGTCTGCTGGTGTAAGACAATGCAGTTTGTGTTGCCCTTACTTTAAAGGTTATATTTCATATTCTTGAATTACTTATTTTGTGTGATTGGGTCACGCCTATCACACATTCTGGACTGCCATAAAAATGTCTCGCCGCCCACTGCGTTCGTTTATTAAAAACTAAGTAGGAACAGTGTTCGGTGTTTGACGGTATGCGGCCTATTTGTTCACAGGTCACCCACTAAGAGACAAGTCACGCGTCTGTAACGTCAGTTGCAATAAATTACAATCAACTCGGAACACTTGTTAGGCAGAAATTCCTCCACTATAAAAACGCAACCCTCGAAAAAATAGTCGGCCAACTGGTAGGTCAATGTTCATGGAAACACGTCAATAGTTTGTATACAATCGGGAAAATAGTAAATACCTAGAAACGCATTCAAGCTGTCTTGCTTGCTAAAACGTTAAGTCTCCGCAGCGAAGCCCACATTTGAACGGCTTTGTTGTAGCGAGTACGATTGTGTCTCGAGACTAGTTGTGTTGCACAACTTTGCAAGCCAGTTAGACCGCATAACTAAGTTAGGCCACCTGTCCTGTTCCAAGTAACTCCAACTGACCTCGTTTCTTAGAAAGCAAATCATTTGTCAGAATCAATCACAACGAACTATGCGTATTGCATGGATTGCCACTCCTCGAGTAAACATTTTCTGTGGTTGTGATTCATGGGTAAACTTAACTAAACAGAAGATATTACCAACCCTCCAACTGTCTTGTTTGGCGTAGTGTGAATGACAATACCCAAAGAAAATCTATGCGTAAATTCCATGTAGCAAAAAGCAAAGGACCTCAAATCCCGCTTTCAATATAGCCATGTCTATGACACAATATCCTCTTATTCTTAACAAAAAAAGAACCATTGATTTTCATTTTTTATTTCAAGATAATGTACTAAGACTGTAGCATTGTATCCGTGCAGATGAAATGCACGCGTTAATTGCGCTTTCATAATATTTTCTAGACAGGCAAACGCATAGACATTCATAATATCTGCGTGCAGCTAAAAAGACCTGAAGACGTGCGCCGGAAAAACAGGAAGGGGTTGGAGCGGAATATGTGTTGAAAGTAAAGAAACAATATTGGATTTCAAGTGTAAACAGGTTAGCGACTGCTATTGCTATATCTCGTATTGCACAGTGTGGTTAATAGTTCACATTAATGTGTAAGCACATTCGTATAAACTCCTTGTCTTGTCAGAATAAACACAGAATCTGAGAAATCTGGCAATGGCTAGCTAGCGTACAGTTGCAATACAAGTGAATGAAAACTGCAGTAGCTAATGTTAGCGAAGTAACTTTAAAGCGTGCAAGCTATTTGCCTTCAAAATATAGTCCGCCATACATATCTTGACACTTCGTGGTCAGCTAGCATTAAAAATAGCTACAACTGTGGCGTCAACACAAGGCTAACACGCTGCATTGAGCTAGCTCGTAATTGTGAGTGGAATTGGATAACCTTCTTTACACATGAATTACTCTGCCAGCTTGTGCAAGCTAGATAATAACAGATAATAACGCTAATTCACTGCATGCGGCTTCCTGATTTGGCGTATCAGTGCCAAATTATAGTGTTCAGATGTATCCTTGAAACTAAGGCATCCAGGGATTCTTCCGTTAAAAACAGTTGATTAGGCTACATGCCAAGAACTAAACGTTTCAAAGCACTGACCTTTCAACATGATGTTCTAAGTCAGTCATCTACTTGGTGCATTCATAGTGCATGCAATCTCAATTAACAGTCCCAAATTTCCTGCGCACTTCGGTTGGAACCGTTTGACATTATTTGTCTGTTGGCCATACAGGACGTTGATGCAAGGTGCCACTGTGAACAACAAGGCCACACACCATTGGCCTGGCACAGAATCAGTCGTCTTGTATGCTATTTGGGAATCTCTCAAACCACCACAGAGATTTTCGTCAGCTTTGCTAAATCATCTCATATGGAGTACGACCGACACTCTAGAGCAGGGGTGCACAACTCCGGTTGTGGAGGGCCGATCTACGTGCTGGTTTTTGTTCCAACCAGTTACTTTCATTGTAGTTTTCTGACCACTCTATAGATTAGACTGGTTCATTCCTGTACCGGATCAGTAGATACACCTGCAGTCTGCGACTGTAGCTGGTGCTTGAAAGGCCAAGATACAGTATGATTGAGCCAATTAAATAATTAAGAGCAGAAGTTGCCTCAATTCAAATTCTGAAATGGTTCGGCCCTTGCTGTGTACCCTTGCTCAAGGGCAATGGTTCCAGAAAGTTTGAGCGGTGGCACAAAGTCATCCCAACAGAAACCTTACTTACACAGATTGGTACATGGCTGTATTCTGTGATGTACAAATTATGTGCAATGCAAAGATAGGAGGTTAGTGTCGTACAGATGCACAGTTAACTGATTACATTACGTGTTTGGTGTTAACATGTTACATTTATATTAGTCCAAGACAGAATAAACATACCATGTCAGAGTAAAATATGCTCATCAAATGCTCTATTATAATTTATTTATAATTTATCACTTAAAGGTGCAATAGGTAAGAGTTTTGTATGAAAACATGATTTGATTACAAGACCATTATAAATCTCAGTGACCTGTTGACTCACCCTGCTTGTGTTTATAGTCCTTAAATATACAGTTGATGGCCCTACACTCTGTACCAAAACATTGTATAGCAGTACAATAATTCAGGTTCATTGTTTGAAAATTGGTTCTAATTTAATTGCCACAGCCAATGGCGTTTCAACGTCAGCGTGTTTACAGACAAGGGGGAGGGATAAACAGTGTTGTGGTTTGAAGGTGTTTGCTGCTGCTGTTCCACTCTTGACCATTAACAGTCTGAAATTGCCTATTGTACCTTTAACATTTTTGCAGTATGTGGTCAAAGTACAATGGCATGAGCTAGAGTGTACAATGGCTGGAGATGGCCAATGCACAATCGCACATTCTGGGAGGCGCTAAATTGTATAATTTGTTTTGGACCGGGTGAGCAAGCGGGTGCCACACCCTGCGGCTGCTGCATTGTGGGATTTCCGAATGTTCCCACAACCTCCTCGCGCACGCCCACAATCCGTTTCCCATTGGCCGATTAAAAAACAGTTGGTGTCGCAATGACGGGTTCGGTTATTTTGCGGTTTGAGTGTCCACCCAGTCGACCGTGCCTGAGGGAGGTCAGCTGTAGTCGATGGACGCTTAAAGGGAACCTTCTTTTGGGGGGAAGAAGAAAAAAATGAAGTGAAAGTGCAGATAACAGGGAATTACAAAAATCTCATTTGGTTGCCACTGCATTATTAAGCATTGCCATTAATGAACAAACGTAATTTGGATACCACAAACACACATAGCACATAACATTACATTACATTACATTACATTAATGGCATTTGGCAGACACTCTTATCTAGAGCGACGTACAGTTGATAAGACAGTCCTCCCCTGGAGCAATGCAGGGTTAAGGGCCTTGCTCAAGGGCCCAACGGCTGTGCAGATCTTATTGTGGCTACACTGGGATTAGAACCACCGACCTTGCGAGTCGCAGTCATCCCAGTCTGGCATTAAAAATAGCCAAAATTGGGACACAGTATTTAATGACCTTTGATTTGATGTGATTATTAATGGGGCCAAGTATCCTGATATTATGTGCAGTTTATATCATTTGAAGGATTGAGGCGATATTGTCTTGAGGGTTTGCTGTGAAATGCAGTCATATTCAGTTGCTGTCTAATTAGGCACACAGCATTTAAATATAGCCAAACAATCACAAACCTTCACTTTGGCTGCACTACAATGCACTTTCCCCACAAATTATGGTAGAATATTATAAATGAACTCAGGTTTTATTTTTGTCAAACAGCTGATGTTAGGCCGTTGTTGTTTTTTGGTCAGACCTTAATAGCCAGCATATAGTAGCTCAATGGCATGACCTTTTTATAATGGTTTCTGGGACATTGTTTTGTTTACACTGGTAGGAACATACCTCCCACACACTTGCAGGCTTGAATTAATTGCTTTTCTATTTTAACATGGAGAGGTACAGAATCCTGGGTCAAATTCAGTAATTGCCGACATGCTTTGAACATTTCCTCATTTTCACAAGTTTCGCTATGACAGTGATGGAGTTTGTGCTGAAATAATTTCATTTTATTATTGTATGCTCTTTCTAAAGGGTTTAAAAGTAATGCATTCCATTTACGGGTTGGCTAAAAACTTCAGCTAACTACATAAATCAAGCCAATGCTGTAGAAAATTGTTTCGTTAATTTTAAGCAGATACTCTGTGACAGGCATGTAAACATGAGTAATGTTTGTCTTGTCCGTGGTAATGTGGGCCTGTTGCTTGCGCGGAGGAAGAGTTAGGGCTAGGAATCAGTTCGAGTTAAGAGTCTGCAATCCTGGTCCTGAAGAGCCACAAAGCTCTGCTGGGTTTTGATTCAGCTTAAAATCAAAGCCCGATTCAGCCCAGAACCCTATGTCACATTCTGAACCCTCGGTCACATTCTGAACCCTCAGGGTCCACCAGTCTGACCAGGCTCCTCTCTGCTCTCTTCTCTCTTCTCTCTGCTCTCCTCTCTCTGCTCTCTTCTCTCTTCTCTTCTCTCTTCTCTCTTCTCTCTTCCCTCTTCTCTCTGCTCTCTGCTCGTGCCCCGTGCCCGTCCTGTAGGAAGGAAGTGGAAGATGAACAGCATGTCCCCCGAGGTGGCCCTGAACCGAATCTCGCCCGAACTGCGCCCCCTACTGTCCAGCGTGGTGCGCAACGGCCGCGTGGGGCTCGACTCCACCAACTGCCTCCGCATCACCGACCTCAAGACCGGGTGAGCGCCTGCCTGCCTGGCACTCCTGCCATGCCCCGCCGCCGCCGATGCATTGTGGGATAAGGGATATCCTCCCACAAACGACTCGAGCACGCCCGTGTCCGTTCCCCATTGGCTGGTGCGAGAGCCGGTGTTGCAATAGCTGCTTCGGTTATTTTGTGGTTTTGAGTGTCCACCCAACGGGCGAGGTCAGTTCCACCCAGAGAGTGGAAGAGTCAAAATGCAGATAACATTAATGAAGAAATTTGTTTAAATTTTTTACAGAATGCTTACTTTTATGGTTATTCGCATTTGAAAAGGCCTTCTTTTGCAAACTGCAATGTAAATATATTTAATTCTCAAGTAGGGTTATGGGTTATTTCACCTTTATATAACCAGGTCAGTGAAGTGAGTTGTCTTTTGCAGTGGATTTGCCTGTGAGTGAAGAGGGAGTCATAAGCAAGCGATGTGGTCCACACTCTGTCCGAGTGTAACCGTCCGCTCCTCAGAACCAGGCCAACACCTCCATTCCCACTCTGTCTGAATCTGATGGTCCGCTCCTCAGAACCAGGCCAACACCTTCATTTCCACTCTGTCTGAATGTGACGGTCCGCTCCTTAGAACCAGGCCAACACCTCCATTCCCACTCTGTCTGAATCTGACGGTCCGCTCCTCAGAACCAGGCCAACACCTCCATTTCCACTCTGTCTGAATGTGAGGGTCCGCTCCTCAGAACCAGGCCAACACCTTCATTTCCACTGTCTGAATGTGACGGTCCGCTCCTCAGAACCAGGCCAACACCTCCATTTCTACTCTGTCTGAATGTGACGGTCCGCTCCTTAGAACCAGGCCAACACCTCCATTCCCACTCTGTCTGAATCTGACGGTCCGCTCCTCAGAACCAGGCCAACACCACTTCCTTACCCCCCCCTGAGGAGCTGAGGAGCTTCATGGGTCACTGTGACGCACGACAGAAGAATACCTCGTTTCACCGCGTGTTGTTTCTGTAGAAATCTTGCATCTAATTTCGGGCTGTTAAATATAATTTTGTTTTCTGCTTTTATCAGGTGCGTTTGTTGGGGAGAAGGAGTAAATGATTGCGATTTCATTCATTGAAATTGTAATTTGTCATTTTCATTTCACGAATGTGTCCTGAGGCAATTAAGTGGCAGGAAATGAGAAGATCTGGAGTTTGGAAATTGCGTTTGTTACTTTGCAGAAATACTTTCCCTCAAACTTAATTGTGCGATCACTCTGACAGTCACTAAGCCTGCAGACTGACACATTAAACGGACTGCAGTTCCTGCTGCTAAGCAACGCCTTTGATTGACAGCTAAATGAAATGACTCGAATGCCATATTTCCCTGATTGTTCCCTGGAACATTTATAAAATAAGGCTTGTTTATTATTTATTATTTTTGTAGCCTTTATTTATGCAGGCTAGGTTAACTCATAAACGCTCTGTTAACACTGGTCCCAGTTACCCTGACCTGCCTGTGTTTGGATTGGTGCACAAAGATGGATGTTCAGTTCCTCTGCCTCACAAAATGTCTCCAAATGTAACTGAACTCAAGGAGCTGCACCTACCAGGGAAACTTAACTTGATGTGGTAGGGTGTTGCAATCCCTTGTGTGGGTTATGACAGCTGTGTCATCTTCTGCCTTCTTTGCCTAACCTTTCTGAAAGCAGTGCGGCTAAGAGCGGCTGCTAAATGCCAAACTGTGAGCTAATTATGAAGGTGGTTGTGAAGGGCCTGGGCGAATTAGACCCAGCCTCTGTGCTGTTCCTGGTAATGCTGTTGTGTTGCTTCTTGCACAACGCTGTGGTCCACCTGGACCTGGATCTCGTTGTGTAACCTTACTCCCGGTTTCAGCGGGAGTGGGCGGTCAGAGAGTGGCCACGCAGGGACTTGCAGAGAGTGTTCGACCGCGGCAGGTGACGTCACCGTTTGATGTGTCCCGACTCGGGGGCCGTAGCTCCAGGGTAACCTGGAGGTCAGCGCTGATTTGGAGCTGCCTTATCTCATCACCTGCCTCTCTATTTTCCGTGGTGGCTGTGGTTGTGATGTCACTGATGTTTTCTTTCTTCTTCCTCCTCCTCCTCCTCCTCGTCCTCTCTCTGCAGGTGTACCTCTCTGACCCCTGGGCCCTGCTGCGACCGCTTCAAACTGCACATCCCGTACGCGGGAGAGACGCTGAAGTGTAAGAGCTTTTTCCAGTCTGATTAACATTATTTATGGCCGGGGGGGGGGGGGGGGGGGTTCCTGACAGCACTGGTTTGGGAACTGGGCTTGTAACCGAAAAGTTTTGATTTGTTCCGATTCAATTAGATGTTGTACTCTTGAGCAAGGCACTGAATGTGCCATTGCTCAAGAGCCACCGTGCCACCAAACAGTACATTTGATTAGAATGTTCTCAAAGTGCTCTGTTCTGCTGTAAAAGTAGAAAATAGATTGAAGTGATTGATCCTTGAATGATTGTGCTAAATAACCCGTTGCTTTGAACCCCTGAATGAGGAAGCTGTTTGGTTTGGTGGAGTTGTCAATGCCTTCGGTGTCGAGTGCATAAATGGTTGGCATTTATATAGCGCCTTTATCCAAAGCGCTGTACAATTCATGCTTCTCATTCACCCATTCATACACACACTCACACACCAACGGCGATTGACTGCCATGCAAGGCGCTGACCATTTCGTCAGGAGCATTTGGGGGTTAGGTGTCGACACAGCCTGGGCGGGGGATCGAACCGGCAACCCTCCTACTGCCAGACGACTGCTCTTACTGTCTGAGCCATGTTGCCTCATGTCCTGTACAGTGAATAGATACATGAAAACAGACTGTAGGCCCAGTGTGACCACGATTGACTGAGCATGCTCTCTGCCTGCACTTTGGTTGTTATGGTATACAACAACAGACCAGAATATCTCCATTCACTTTGATCGACAGTTCGAGTCAACCACTTTGGCCCCTTATCCCTGGAATCCAGGTCAAGACTCTGGTTTTGTCCTGTTTCCAACAGAACAAGACGGCCTCCCAGAAATAAATCACGGGTCTTCTTGATCTTTATACATTTCAGAAAAGCCGCAAGATACCCGTGTGGCTGCGGTTGCCTCCGCTAAAAGATTGACAGTTGTAAACTGATTGATTGTTGTAAACTGAAAACACATCGTGAATTTGTTGACTTGGCACGACTTTTCAGCTTTGTTAGTGCCTGTCGTTTGGCAAGTGGGTCTGCCAGGCAGCAGAAGCAGCTCGGCACATGCTCAGTGCAGGCAGACCTTTTCAATATGGTTCTGGTTTTAATGCTAACCTAACGTAAACAGCTCTTTAAAATGGCCACTCAGTAAACAAAAGCCCTCTCTTTTGATTTAAAGCTGGCTGATGAGTCTGTGCCTATGGAAGGCTTCAGGAATCCACTGTTTCACCACAGGGCCGTTTAGATGTTTCTCAGGGCAAATATGGTTTTGGGCAATCAAAGAGCAGGCTTGGATGCTTTTAAATGGCTGTTCCAGTAATTGCTGTGAGTCATGAAGCAGATTCGGGTAACAGTCGCTCTTGGTGGCAGACACACACAGGCATATATACACGTGCATACACGCACACACACGCACGCACGCACGCACGCACGCACGCACACACACACACACACACAGGCAAATATACACACGCACACACACACGCACACACACACACACAGGCATATATACACACGCACACACACACACACACACACACACAAGCATATATACATGTGCATACACGCACACACACACACAGGCATATATACACACGCACGCACACACATACACAGGCATAAACACAAGTGCATACACACACAGGCACACGCACATACACACAGGCGTATACACACACACATATACACATGCATATACACACACCACCCACATGCATACAGACACACACATACATTCAAGCATGCTCACGCATACACACACGCACACGGGTATACACACACAGGCACACACACGGGCATGCGCACACACATACACATATACACACACACACACACACACAGTGGATGCTGGTCATTGTGCTCTCCATAATAAACAGTAGGGTAAGTCCCGTAAGAGTAATTACCCCAGTGCCAGGTATCTGAGTGAGTCAGCCATGTTACCATAACTCAGTATGTCCCATTGGCTCAAATTCTTCCTGATTACTTTTGCTGTTGGAAAAATATTATTTCAGCTGGGAGATTCTCAAGTATGATGCAGCTGTTGTTGCTGTGAGGAGTTGTCCATAACTGGGTGTTCGTCATTGCCTCTTGTCCCCAGGGAAACACATTCGGAAAGTAATAAAGTCGTTGGCTCTCTGGTGGGAGGAGCGACCGCCATTTTGACGAACGCAGTCCATATGACACAGTCAGACTGTGGAAGATTTGGAAGTTGGGGGGGTGGGGGGTGGGGGGAGCAGGGGCCAGATATTGAGGGTCACCTCCGGTCAGGGACGTGTGACAGAATACGAGTGGGCGGGACCGCCTACGGCTTTTTCTTATTCGTCGACGGTCTTGTCAGGACCAATCCCTCACAGTGCAGCTGGGAGGAGGAGTTTATTTCAGTGATGTGCATAGAGGCACACTGGAGTGCCTAAATATTAAGACATACTTTATTGAACCCTGTGGGGTAATTTGTCCTCTGCATTTGACCCATCCTAGTTATTTAGGAGCAGTGGGCAGCCACAGTGCGGCACCCGGGGACCAGCTCCAGTTCTGAGGCCTATGCCTTGGTCCAGGCAGGAGCAATGCTAACCTGATACGCGTGTGAGTGGGCGGGACTTCCTGGAGGACCGCCTATGGCTTCTTTTTATTCGCTGATGGTCTTGTCAGGGCCAATCACACACAGTGCTGCTGGGAGGAGGGGTTTATTTGGGGTCATCATTGGGTCGGCTGGAGCGCCCCGTCACCTGCCCCTTGGCGTCAAACAGGGCGGCACCCTGGCATGAACTGTACGTGCAAATAGCTGAGTCATCCAAGTGTCGGCATGGAAACAGTAGGGTTGGGTGGGGGCTTTGGGGATGTGGGGAATGACTTGATTACGTGTGTGTGTGTGTATATGTGTGTGTGTGTGTGCGTGTATGTGTGTGTGTGTGTATATGTGTGTGTATATGTGTGTGTGTGAGCGTGCGTGTGTGTGTGTGTGTTTGCGTGTGTATATGTGTGTGTGTGTGTGTGTGTGTGTGTGCGTGTGTGTATGCGTATGTATATGTGTGTGTGCATGTGTGTGTGCGTGTGCGTGTGTATATCTGCGTGTGTATATCTGTGTGTGTACGTGTGTGTGTGTGTGTGTGTGTATATGTGTGTGTGTGTGTATATATGTGTGTATATATGTGTGTATATATAAGGGGGCAACATGGCTCAGGCAGTAAGAGCAGTCGTCTGGCAGTCGGAGGGTTGCCGGTTCGATCCCCCGCCCGGGCTGTGTCGAAGTGTCCCTGAGCAAGACACCTAACTGCCAAATGCTCCTGACGAGCTGGTTGGCGCCTTGCATGGCAGCCAATCGCCGTTGGTGTGTGAGTGTGTGTATGAATGGGTGAATGAGAAGCATCAATTGTACAGCGCTTTGGATAAAGGCGCTATATAAATGCCAACCATTTATATATGTGTGTGCGCGCGCGTGTGCGTGTGTGTTCGCGTGCGTGCGTGTGTGTTAGAGGAGGCAGATCAGCTCTTTGGGGGCCTGTACTGCATGAGGTCTGGAATGTGAAACTCTTATCCTGTATCATACCTCTCTGTGTGGAAAAGTACTGATTTATTTTCTCTTTTCACCCTCTGTTCTGTAAAAAAGGACAGAGCGCGCGGAGAGGTAAAAATAGGCGCGCGCCGCGTAGCTAACATCACAACAGCGGAACAACGGAGGCTCTTGAATTAATGTCCCTCCCTCGCCATCGACCCCGTGTCCCGGAGGCCCGCCCCTCCGATGACATCACGGCGTTCCCGCGGCCCGGTGTGGGCTGATGGGAGCCCGGGGAGGGGGGGGGGGGGGCGGCCTCTTCCTGTCCGTAACGGAGGCAGCGGAACCGCTCTGTCCTTTTCCGCCCAAAAACCCAGCACGCTCCGTTACTCTCTGCATCTACGGGCAGGGGAGTCTTAAAGGGCCAGCTCGCTTTGTCACTTCTGACAAAAACCACATTGCAGTGCAAATTTATTTTCAAAAAAATTATTTCTTTTATTTTTACTGCACGCTCTCAGGAATAAAGTGACAGTGGAGGTATATTTTCGTATAATTTCCCGACATGTAGCCTGAAAGTACAGCAATGTTTCCTTTGGGTGCAAATGAGCACTGTATGTGTTTTCCAAGCAAAAATGCTACAAATATTGCTGGCTATAGATACAATTTGATGTGCCTATAGGGTACCACCCCAGCGACAAGTATTTGTGCCTTTTTAGGCACTTTTTGTACCTTTATTTCTGAGAGTGCACTGTATGTCCCTTGTAGTATATGTTTCACCATAGTAGAATACATGGTTTTTGAGACTAAGGCCAGAGACTCATGTACAAAAATGGATAGTCGGACCTCAGAAGAATGTTTAAGTTTTATTGTAGCCTATGTTTTCTATAGATGAAGGATGCTTTGGATATTTTCATAATCTTCTGATGGATGGCATTTTGGGGGAGTTTGTGGTCTTAATGCAAGAGAATAAACTTCACCTATAACTACAGGGGAGATTATACAGCAAATCCGCAAGCAGCTGAAAAAGTCTAGAATTTTCCATCAGATCCAAACCTTTTTTTTTTGAGTAACACGCATGTATGCACGCAAGCATAATTATAAGAGTACAGACATGAATTCTGCTTTTTCCTACATGACATTTACATGTAGGCACTTAGCTGACACCATTATCCAGAGTGACATTTTCTGTACAATCCATTTATTCAATTGCTTATTTGCCAAAGAAATTCAAGTGCTTTGCTCAACGGCTGTGCCCTACTTGGAATTTGAACCCGCAACCTCTGTTAGAAGTCCGGCTTTCTAACAGTTATGCTACACTGACACCTCATTCCCCCCATTCCAGCTGCCTCTTCTACTACTTGTTGTACACCTGCTAGTAACTGAAAATACGAGTGAAATATCCCCACCAATGTTCCCGTTCTCAGTTATAGTGCACTCAGAATAAAAGGTTATTTGGCACGACTTCACAGGAAGACTCTTCTTTCTTAGTTCTTTCTGGAACTCTCTACGGTAAGTGTGAAAAGTGTAAAAGGTCCAAGATTGAAGCATTCTGCCTGATATTGAGCCCTTGAACTACACACGGTTCCTCTATGGAGACACAGAGGAGCCTTTTTCGATCTCTCATTTTATGGAAAGCGCTCGTTTAGATGGTTTTATTGCTACTTCCATTTGACTATGTGTGCTGTTTATTGTTGTTCCGGCATAAGTGTATACTTTTTTATTATTACTCGCATTGTGCTTGCTAAAACCTTTTTTTTTTTACGTTTGTCATCAGATTAATCTACAAGGCCCACGTTTGTTCTTTGCGGTGAGAACTTCCTTTCAGTGCACTTTTTTCTGGTTATGGGTATGCACTTCATTGCGCGTCACTCTGGCTAATAGCATCCGCCAAATGCCAGTAATGTAAGGTACAGTTTTACCTCTCCCTTGTTGCAGTATCAGTGCAGTCAACATGATGCAGACTGAACGAACCAGACTGGCAGAGAAGTCATTGTGAAACCAGAAGCGTGATCGCATAATCGCTAACGTAATGGCTAACCCCTATAGATGAATCCTTTGTTTTGCAAAAAAACCCGTTGAAGCAAGGTCAAAACAGCAACCCATTAGCTGTATTCATGCTGTCATCCTGAAGAGTTTTGCAGCTTACTCACACTTTCTAGACCAAAAGATAACCGTTTTGTCTTCAAGGGAGCACGAAAATAGCACATCATTCCTGTCCGCACTAAACAAAAGAGTTCGCTGGAACTGCCCTCTTATTTTTCCGAAAGTGTGTGTTCGCGTTCCAGTTAGCAACGCTAGCCGCGCTAGCTCGCTCGCGCACCGCCGCCAGTTCGCCATCGGGAGAAAAGGGGCGGGGGGAAAAAATAGAAAATAAACGTTATCCATGTGTCCTTGTATTTTAAAATGACAGTGTTATACTGAGAAGTAAGGACTGGGGGAAGCGGTGGGACATGATGAATGTTGGCGGCGGTTTTTAGCGTGTTGCTAGGTATGAGCCTTGGCCAAGTTGGCTGCGCCGCGTGATAATGGGTAGAAAAACCTTACTATACAGACGTCGCTTTTCTCGAGGTCGCGGGGCAGGAGGGTGTTTTTTCTTTTTTAGACCATCTAGCAGACTGGTGGGCATCGTACGCCAGCTGATATACAGCTGACGCCTTTGTACCTTCCTTCTGAGCGGGGCAGGTCCATCTGCTGTTTCTTATTTCTGTCGAAAAGGCTCGAGCTGCTAAACTCTTAATCGATGAAAAATGTCTCCGCTCGCAAAAACCTAAATAGCAGGAATATTGAACATAGCCCCGCTGTAAAAGAAGACTTGTTTATTACCACTCAACTTTTCCCTGAAATCACAAAAAGAAGTTTCTCAGGTGCCACTGACCCAATCAATAGCTAAAGCTGAGTGGATGAACCAAACCAAAGAAAGAGGTGTACACAAAATTGTGTTTTATTGTCCGTGATTGGCAGCACAAAACCAGCCGTTTTGGCAGGGCCTTTCTCAGTGTGACTGAAAACAGCGTTGGTGGGTCGGGGGTGGGGGCATGGAGTATTTTAGACATCAGCACTCGATCAGTTGGGCTACAGGTCCGAGGGTAACTGTACAGTATTTAGTATGGATGCAAAGAAGTACGTTGACCTTGTAGCAAGCAATTTATTCAAGCAAATGTGGTTAGAAAGGCCTGTGTCTCAAGACAGATAATACCCAATAATACTTGCATTGTAATGCAGATTGACTTGCAGATTGTCAAAAGGCAGTATGGTGAATTTGTACCCTATACATCACTGTATTACGTAGAGATATGTCCCATCTCATCCTGTCCAACGGACTTTCATACATCTTATACTTGTCTGTGCAAGTATAACCATTACAGACACTGATTTGTCCCTCTCTCAATAACACTCATTAATAAGCAATTGGAGGGGGACGGATAGATAGATAGAGACACACAGACGGACACACAGACGCGACATGGCTCAGGCTCAGGCAGTAAGAGCAGTCGTCTGGCAGTCGGAGGGTTGCCGGTTCCATCCCCCGCCCGGGCTGTGTCGAAGTGTCCCTGAGCGAGACACCTAACCCCCAAATGCTCCTGACGAGCTGGTCGGGGCCTTGCATGGCAGCCAATCGCCGTCGGTGTGTGAGTGTGTGTATGAATGGGTGAATGGAGAAGCATCAATTGTACAGCGCTTTGGATAAAGGCGCTATATAAATGCCTGCCATTTACCATTTACACCTAGATGGACAGATAGATGGATGGATAGAGTATGGGTGGGGTTTTTTGTGTGTTTATATTTAATGTACGTGTTTTTTATAATCTGTGAACTATGAATGTGAAATGTGAGATGTCTTGTTTTTTTATGCAGTAGGGTCTCTGAGCCAAGACCATTTTCTCCTTTAGGAGGCAATAAAGAAAACCTCAACCGTAACCCTCTCTCCGTGTAGCCATACTGTATTAGCATGTAATAAGCGTGTTATTGCTGCAGAGGTTACACTGGTGCATTTTTTCGTGTTACGGGTCTTGTGTCTGTGTCATACACTAAATGCTTTTATGAGATGTAATTTTGGGTTGAGGTTACATTGGGGTTAGAGCTATGACGGTTCTAAATACCCATGGGGGGAAAAAAAAAAACCCATCATAATTACAGTCATCACTGTAGATGTGTCATCGTGGCTAATTAGCCATTTAATCTAAATCAGGTCCAGATCTGATGTTTAAAAAAAAAAAAAAAATCACCCAGAGTGATTCATGAGGAATATGCTTATTATAGACACTGTCAGCAGCTTAGAGATGTGTACAGCTGATTGGAGGGAGGCCTTGTCACCTCCTCGTTAATTAACTGTGCTTCGTTAGTGACTTCCATGTAAGGGAGTTCCTCCGTTATTTCCTACGGAGTGTCTAGAACTGGGGTCCCCCGTCTTGTCCGAAAAGGTCCGGTGTGGGTTCAGGTCTTTGTATGAGCCCAACGCTATGACACCTGATTCAGGTGGTTGATGGTTGATGGTTGAAGTTGAAGTAACGTGATTAGTTAATTAGTTGAATCGGGTGTTATAGTGCTGGACGAAAACAAAAAACCTGCACCCACACCAGCCCCTTTTGGACCAGATTCGGCACTGGTCTGGACGCTCCATGTTGTAAAGATTTTCCTGTGTAAATGTGTGAGTTCATTTACATTCTCTGTTCAGTTTTGTGTTGATGTGTTTATTCAAAGTTAACATGTGAAATGTGTCAATGGAGTGTTGCCTGTTATTGTGCTCGTCAGTGTTCATATCCAGTTCTGTGTGAATGTGCTGTTGAGGGAAGTTCCATCTGAGCGCCTGAGCGTTAGTTGATTGGTTGCCTGATTTGATTGACGTATGGCCCTTCCCCCTTCCCTGTCCCAGGGGACATCATCTTTAACGCCCGCGATCCCGAGCTGCCCCCGGACTTCATCTTCGGGGAGGATGCCGAGTTTCTACCGGAACCTTCCGAGCTCCCGGTGAGTGGTCCGTCTGTCCGTCTGTCCGACCACCTGTCCTGTCCCGTCCTGCGTGCTCATTGGCGGTTTGAGCGGCAGACCAAACGATCGACGTGGATACGCACAGAAAGCTCGCGCTGGTAAAAAAAAAAAGGGTGGTGGCATGTGTAATGGGGGGGGGGGGGGGGGGGGGGCCTGCCCGCTGTATTCCCCCCGCGGTGGCAGACTTTGGGCCCAGGTCCGGCTCTTACGGACTCCTGGGGTTCGACTTTCACGGTCCAAACTTGTGGAGGACTGAGAGGAGGGGGAAAAAAAAGGAAAGAAAAACGGGCCGCGTTCTACTGAATAATTGGCGCGGCGTTTATTTGGACGGGCAGA
This sequence comes from Conger conger, assembly GCF_963514075.1. Classification (NCBI taxonomy): domain Eukaryota; kingdom Metazoa; phylum Chordata; class Actinopteri; order Anguilliformes; family Congridae; genus Conger; species Conger conger. The sequence goes on along the minus strand of NC_083760.1, from coordinate 6,887,713 downwards.
TCTGTGTGATGTCTGAAGCGAGGGCAGCGCGGATTTCGTGGCGGTTTGGAAAGCCACCATCGCAGCTGTCACGTCCGCGTCTCGTGTGAAATCGGGGCCCGGCGCTCCGCAACGACACGTTTTTTCCGGAAGTTTCCGCCGCCAGACCACGCCGAGGTTTGAGTGGGAGGCACCAGGTGGAGATGATCCTGGCTTTTCCTCTTTTCCCCTCTGCGGTTCTGGGTCGCCCTTTGATTTCGCCACGTGAAAGGTCAGGGCCTGGCTTTCCCCCCCGGGTGACTCCGCGCTTACCCGAACGCGCGGAAGTTCCGCCGCAAATCGACTCGCCATCTGCCAGTGGACGAGTCACAGATTCGCTCGGTCACTTTTCCTTTTTTCCCCCCCCCATTTAACAGTTTTATTTGGGAGTGAGTCAAAGCCACGCGGCGTTTGATGTGTGACTTGGTGCTTCTGCCTCCCGCTTCCTGGGAAAACGTCGCTCACGGTAGCGGCTTTGTCGCCGTGACGCGTCTCCCCGTTGCTCTCCCCTCGTGCGTGGCACAGGTGTGCCACGGGTTGTGCCACCTCTTAAGTCGCTAAACTTCCGGATAAAAATAACAACAAACGGATCCCGGAAATTGGCAGCGAAGAGGCATAGCTAATTAGCGGTGCTGTTGTTTACTCCAGAAGAGGCGCTAAATCGATGGCCCTTTCAGCGGTTTCGACTTCTCTTTAACTCGGCGCAGAAGTGTGATTTCTGCCATTATTATGCAGCGATGAGTCAGACGCCATATCTGACCGAGAGGCCTCCAGTGTTCCTGTGACGAAGGCGCGTTGGTGAATTATATAAGTGGTATTTATAATCCCGCTCTGCCTGCCATCCCTCCTCCTGGAGGAAAACCGTAGGTTGTAGTACGCATCGCAAGGAAAGATAAACAGTTCCGCAAATAATAGATCTTCGCGTGCATTGTCTGAACTGAACCGCGTACAAAAAAAGGCCTCTTTAGAATGTTCCAGAAGAAAGGGAACGGAAGGTTTCCCCCGCTTTATTGTGAGGTTAGATTTGATCTGATGAGGTAAGGGAGAGAGAACTGAACTGTGGGTAAAGGGATGGGGCACTCAGACGGTGGAGGGGACGTAATGTAGGTAACATTGAGACAACTCGATATTGTCATATTTTGAGTGATATCAGGGAATAGACTGCTCTAATCTCTCTCTCTCTCTCTCATACTCTTCTCACACACACTCTCACACTCTTTCTTACTCTCTCACACACTCTTTCTCAATCACACACTCTCTCTTTCTCACACACACACTCTCATATTCTTTCTCACACTCTCTCACTCTCACACACACACTCTCTGACTCTCTCACACACTCTTTCTCAATCACACACTCTCTTCCTCTCACACACACTCTCTCTCATATTCTTTCTCACACTCACACACTCTCTTCCTCACACACACACTCTCTCATATTCTTTCTCGTTCTCTCACACACTCTCTCTATCTCTCTCGCACACGCTCATATTCTTTCTCAAAGTCACACTCTCTTTCTCTCTCTATCTCTCTCTCATATTCTTTCTCGTTCTCACACACACACACACACACACACACACACACTCTCTCTCTCTCACCCTAGTGCCTCAGCAGTTGGCAGTGTGGCCGTGGTGATGCTCAGAGTGGGCAGCGGGTGGTGGTTAACAGGCTGGAGGCCTGGTCCACTTTAGACACAGTAATAAGCAGTGATGAAGCTATAAAGCAAAGCATTTATCCTGGCCTTTGGAGTCCATCCCGTTTAAGCTCCACTGTCCATCCTGATTTTCATTTTACACTATTTTAATTGTTGATTGTTATAGGGCAGTGGTCAGGGAACAGGTTCAAGCACACCTGGTGAGGCTAGATTCAACGCACTGCCCTAATAGATTAGTTAAAACAGGAGTATCAACAAAAGCTAGTAGGCTTCATGGCTGTCCAGGTCGAAGGTCGAAGAATGAATGATTGACAGTCACAACAAATTAATTGTATTCATCTGGAATTGAATACTAATGTGTAAAAATGTGTATGTCGGGAGAGTACAAATTCACAGAAATTAGCTGAAGAAACACCTCTATTTTATGGTCGCACATACAGTATCGTCCTCCAGCAACACGTTTCTTTCACAATGGAGTTGCAGCCCAAGGCTGGACAGCCTGCCAAGCACAGATCTGCTGCCATTAGCTCCCCCAGACCTGATTAGCTGAGATGGACAGGAGGTTGATAACACGGGACTCCATCGGGGCCAGTGAGAGTGTGTGAAACACTGCAGAATGTAGCCTTACGCACACACAATCTCATGCACGCACACACGCTAACACATACACGCTCACACACACACACACACACACACACTAACACTAACACACACACAGTCTCACGCTCTTTCATGACCACACATACACACACACAACCATGCACGCTTGCACACACGCACACACACACACACACACACACACACACACACACACACGGACCTGTACACACACACACAGACACCTAACACACACACACGGATGTGTGCACAAACACACACACACACACAGACACCTAACACGCACACACCTAACACACACACACACACACGCACACACCTAACACACACACGCGCACGTGCACACACACAAACACACACACACACACACACAGACACCTAACACACATACACGCATACACACACACACACACACACTCTCACACACACACACACACGGACGTGTGCACAAACACACACACACACACACACAGACACCTAACACATACACGCACACACACACACACACACTCTCACACACACACACACGGACGTGTGCACAAACACACACAGACACCTAACACACATACACGCACGCACACACACACACACACACACACGCACACACCTAACACACACACACATGCACACACCTAACACACACACACGTGCACGTGCACACACACAAACACGCACACACACACACACACACACACAGCGGACTGAAGGCATGGGAAAAGTTGCCTCAGTGTGGAAAAATCCCAGTGAAGCAGCAGCAGCAGCAGCAGACGAGCCGGTCAGACGCTTGGAACGGAACGCCGGTGTTATTGTTATTTTTAACGTCATTACGAGCGCTAAAATTGGTACTCTCAGGCTATTTCTGAGGCGCCGCAGCTGACAAAAAAAAATTCCCCCAGTTGTGTCAGAGTCTGCTGCTCCCCCCGTCTCATAAATCCGGCTGAAAACAAGGGGAAGCACCTCTCACCACCCCCCCCAGCCTCCCAACCCCCCCAGCGCCCCCCCTCCCCCCCCCCGGCAGGCCAGCGCTCGCAACCCTACTCCTGCCGGGGCAGTCGTAACGCCTCTTTTTCCCAAGCCTGTTTTTCCAGCTGGGCCGTCGAGCTTTTGGGCCTTTTTAAAAAAATATATTTTTTAAACAATTCCCTCCTTTATCTCTTTCTCTATCTGCAGATTTGTGGATTGCCCCCTACTCCCCCCCCCCCCCCCCCACCCCCCCCCTTACGAGTGTTTTTGTTGCCCTCCTGGTACCGCAACAACGGTCCTTATTCACGGAAAGCCGAGCTTAATCATCCCATCTCGCGCCTGAGTCACTGTGAGTCAACCTATTTGTCTCGTTTGAGGCCGAAAGGAGGGCACGGAAGCAGATCGGATCGGCAATTAAGCGGCCTTTCAGCGGGCACACGCGTTCTTTCTCGCGCGGGGGGACTGCGCGAGGGCTGGTCACCGCTCTGTCCCGATGGTGAGTGACGCGGCGTGAAAACGTGCGGCCGCTGGGCTTTGTTCGGAAGGCCCTTCCGCGCCGGGAGGAAAGGCATCTGAAGCACGTTAGCTCGTTAGCCCGTTAGCCCGAGCAGGTCCGCAGAGGCTTTGATCTCCCGGAGTGCGTGGCCCGTTGCTTCGGTTGAGCACTTTAGATTTCAGACAGAGATGGGTCTCAGACGGGCTGCAGCGGTGTGTGGCGGAGCTAAGTGAGGCGAACTCACGCACACACACACACACACACATACATGCTCACACACACACACACACATACACGCTCACACACACACGCACACACACATACACGCACACACACATACACGCTCACACACAAACACACACACACACATACACACACACACGCACACACACACACACATACACACACACACACACGCACACACACATACACGCACACACACATACACGCTCACACACACATACACGCTCACACACAAACACACACATACACACACACACGCACACACACACACACATACACACACACACGCACACACACATACACGCACACACACATACACGCTCACACACAAACACACACACACACAAACACACACACACACACACACATACACACACACACGCACACACACACACACATACACGCACACACACATACACGCTCACACACACATACACGCTCACACACAAACACACACACACACATACATTCTCACACACACATACACACACACACACGCTCACACACACACATACACACACACACACGCTCACACATAGACTCATACACACACACACACACACACACACACACACATACACATACACACACACACAAGTATACACACACACACACACACATACACATACACATACACACAAGTATACACACACACACACACACATACACTACTGTTTACTCTTCATAAACAGCTGCTTTAATTGGCAGAAGCCTGTGTTTTCCCAAGCCCCAAACACACACACACACACACACACACACACAGGCCAATAAACACCTGTGCTCCAAGTCCAGCTCCTCGCGCTGCTGTTGTGCTTGGAGCGCGACTGACAGTTTTCCATGCCCCATTCCGCCCCGGAGGCCTGAAATTCCCCCTCTCCCTCCCCCGCCGCACAGAATTCCCGCTGCCTCAGCACAAAAAACGCCGTCTTGTTTACAGTCTGCGGAGGTTATTATTAGATCCAGACATTTTGTTTCTCTTTCCCTTTTCCGAACATTTGTATGGCAGCCGTGCGATATTCGCGCGCGACTCCCCGCTGTGCGCGTTTCACCTCCTCTCCTCTGGGACCCGGCGTGCGAAGCCATGAAAATCCTCACAACAAATCAATTAAATACTTTTTTTTTCTTTCTTTCCTTCTTTCTTCTGTTTGTTTGCCTGGCAGGAAACCGCTACTCGTAAAGACTGCTGGTTAATTGGGGGGGGGGGGGGGGGGGGATGATGACCTGGGGGTTAATGAGGTCACTTCCTGTTCGGCGTGGGTTGTGGGATAGGTCGCCGGCGCGGCCGTGTTTGCCCCGCCGCATTCCTGCGTTGACGGCAGGTTGGGGCCGGTCCGTGAGCGGGGTCAGCGCGCGTTGTTACGGGTTAATGTGTAAACCGCGCTAATGTGCCGGGAGCTGCCTCTGAGGACTCCGTGTTCTGTCTGCGAGGCACAGTGCCGTCTGGGTTCTGTCTCTGGGGCCGCCTGTAGCCTGCAGCCCGGCGGCTAAGGTACGTGACTGGGACCCGGAAGGTTGGTGGTCCGAACCGCAGTGTGGCCTCGGTGAGATCGATGCTGTTGTGGGCCCTTGAGCGAGACCCTTAACCCCACATTGCTCCAGGTGGGATTGTCCCCCCGGCTTAGTTTTAATCACCTGTAAGCCTCCAGTCGCCCAGAGTATCGACCAAATGTCGCCGTGACCGGCGGCGTCCGTTGCACATCATCCGTCAAAGGGACGCTCTGTCGCTGGACTATGGCGTTGACAGGAGCTACGTCACTGCTAAAACTATCAACACAACAGTTTAACAGTGACAGTTCTAATGGACAGTCTCATCTGTGGCCATCTTCTGTTAGATAAACAACGGGAGATGGTTATCAGCTAAGAAATCTAGATTTATATGTAGAGTTGTTTTTGGCAAAACTCTAAATAAATAATTATGTCAGCCAGGATAAATAGATAAGTATCTGTCTGTCATTGATATGTGGCGAGAGCCAGCTTGCTGCTTTGGGTAAAAAAACAACTTAAAACTGGCTGAGCCTGACAAAGATGTTTACCAGGGAGCAGTATTGTATAGCACACAGGCAATTTCTGCGGCGATGATGACACTTTCGTAATGGTGTTCTCACAATGGACAAAGCCGTGTCAAGCAAGGACAGTGACACTGTTTTTCTGTTCCTGAAATAAATGTTCAGATTTCCCTCGGAAAAATCACACAATGCTGGTCCAATATCTCCTGTGTGCAAAGTCTCGTATTGGTGAAGAAACGTTGAGAGGGCACATTCAGCAAATGGGCCATTTTTTTAAAGAAATTGTGGCGAAAAACAAGAGGTCTTACGTAAGAACATTGCAACCTCTCGCAGGTTTCTTCCGCAAAATGTTGCCGTTTTAGTTCACACTCGAGCCAAGGTGGACAGTGTCCGTAAACCTAACGAGGTCCCGACCTGGCGAACTGGAGGAACGTCAGGCACGGAAAATTGTCTCCGGGTCCTATTCGCACATGTCGCCGACGTGGAAAATCTCCAGAACGCTTAACGGGTTAAGATGCATGTGTGAAACAGGATTAAGTCTAAGGCAGTGGGGCTAGGTTGGCGAAGTGCAGTGAGCTTTAGAATTATTCTTTTTTATTTTTTACCGTCACTAATTATCTTGTGGTCCATTTTTAACACAGTCGTGTGGGAAGAGATGACTGATTAAAGGATATTAATTACTCCTGTCGCACTTTGAAGCAGTGGGAGAAATTTAATGGCACAAAAATACCAGGCACAAGAGAGATGGTGGAAGTTTTGCATTTGGAATATTTTTTTTTTTTATATGTTCAATTTCTTAACAGTACAGACATTTTTTTCTTTAAACATTCAGCCAAAACTCCATTTGGATACTTAAAAAAGAAATTCAGGTTTTTTGGAATGTTTTTGCTCAGAGTTCCTAGTTCCCAGAGTTCTAGAATTCCATTGCTTTCAGTCACCAGTAGTGATTGTTACATCGGCATTAGAGTGTTCAGCGAAGAACATTCAGTCCTGTTCGGAACATTCTAATCGCATACAGTCCCCTCCAAAAGTATTGGAGCAGCAAGGCCAATTATTTTGTTTTTGCTACACACTGAAGACCATCGAGTTTCAGGTCAAAAGATGAACATGAGATGAGATGACAGATCAAATTTCAGGTTTCATTTCCTGGTATTTTTATCTAGGTTTGTTAAACAACTTGGAACATATCCATTTTTTGTAACAGACCGCCCAATTTATTATTTATTTTTATTTATTTATTTTGACCTTGCTGTTCCAATACTTTTAGAGCGGACTGTATTTGCGATCTTGCACCTTAAAGGGGTATGGATACGACGCCAGGAGTCTACCGTCTGAGGTCCCTAGCCATTTTGCTCCATTGCTTCCTCTGACTGGAGCGTTCTATAAAGTGAATGATGTCCCATGGTAATGCCTCACTCCCTTATGTGAAGCAGCCACTTTGGTTAATTGCCTTGAATCTGTCTTTCAGGATTTATCTTTTTTTTTTTTCTTCCCATGATGCTCTTGGATCTGGGTTAATGGCAGCGGTGTAAGGGGCCGTGTTTTCACGGTAAGCCCGTGTGTGTGTGTGTGTGTGTGAGCGTGTGTGTGTGAGAGTGTGTGTGAGTGTGTGTGAGTGTATGCGTGTGTGTGTGTGTGTGTGCCGCGAGTGGGTGGGTGGGTGGGGAACGCAGAAGTGCTCTCGCAGAAGTGGGTGTGTGGGCGAGTCGCTCATGACATCCGCCGTGCGCCTGGCGGTAACCGCGCGGGCAGCGAAAAGCCGCCGTCGCCATGGTTACAGCCCTGGAGTCTGTCCTTATTTTTTTATTTATTTCATTTTTTTTTTGTCCTGCGTTCATTTCGCTGCTTTTTATGTGGCGAAAGGAGTTTCACAAAGAGGACCCCAACTCCCCCCCCCCTTACGCACACACACACACACACACACACACACACCCCACACACACACACACACACACACACACACGCCACCGCCCAACAGCCGGCCGTGTGAGAACTGGAGCCCCATACGTTGGCTGAGTGCTGTTTAGATGTGCACTGCGAGGGTCAGAGCCCTTCAGATCTGGAACACTGCATTCTCTGCTGCTCTGTCAGATAATGCATCTCGGTGCCGTCTCTAAAAATATACCTGGGCTACACAATATGCAAACGCAACATCGCCTCCTGCAGATACGCTGTGATCAAAGGGGCCCACGAGTGTTGTGGTAGGACGAGGGCCCCTGAGCAGTATTCTTTCAAGGGGGGGGGGACCAGAGTTTCAGCGAAAGGGCCTTTATACTTCAGAAAATATATAAAGATGTAGATATGTAACATCGCAAACTTCTGAAAGCCGCCTTGTGATCTCGCGATCGCCTAGAGAGGTCATTCTTTCTCTTGTGAATTTCAAATTTGATAGGCCATAAAATGCGCTTGCTATATGCCTGCAAATAAAGACGGTATGTAAGTATCTGTGAAGATTACTTCTTATAGGGCTTCGAGTCATTCTATTTCACTATTAAACAGCCGAGCAAGCCTGTCAAATAATGAATTTACTTACCCTTAGCAAGGGACTGTTATGTTGTTGGTAAATATTTAAATGAACATACTCCGCTGTGAAATGTATTCTGCGTTCCAGTTCCAATAGGGGACATTTTGAACACCTGGGCAGTTAATTATTTGTTTGATTCGGTTTGTTCAGCAGCACCAACCTACCAAAGATTAAAAGCAGCAAAGCGCTGGGTATGTGTTCCGTTTCTGCCATGGCTGTGTGCCGCTCACTCACTTATCCTTGTACTTGTGCGTATTGTGTGTATGTGTGTATGTGTGTATGTGTGTATGTGTGTGTACAGTGTGTGTCCATGCCTGTGTGTGTGTTCAGTGTGTGTCCATGCCTGTGTGTGTGTGTGTGTTCAGTGTGTGTCCATGCATGTGTGTGTGTGTGTATGTACAGTGTGTGTCCATGCCTGTGTGTGTTCAGTGTGTGTCCATGCCTGTGTGTGTGTGTATGTACAGTGTGTGTGTGTGTGTGTGTGTGTGTGTGTGTACAGTGTGTCTCTGTGTGTGTTTATGCCAGGGCAGCTGGGCGGCAGGTTATTTCCCAGCATTCCTCTGGGGCAGGGTAATTAGTGAGTGCCAGACCCAGGTGCACTGAGGGCAGGGCAGCAGAGGGCATCACTCTGCACAGCCTGGGCAGGAATGCCACGAGGATACCATCAGAGCCTGCTGCACACAGTGTGTGTGTGTGTGTGTGTGTGTGTGAGTGTATGTGTGTGAGTGAGTGTATGTGAGTGTATGTGAGTGTGTGTGTGCGCGTGTGTATGTCTGTGTGTGTGTATGTGAATGAGTGTGTGTGTGTGTGCACGTGTATGTATGTGTGTGTGTGTGTGAGTGAGTGAGTGAGTGAGTGAGTGAGTGAGTGAGTGTGTGTGTGTCTCTGTATATGCGTGTGTCTCTGTATATGTGTGTGTCTCTGTATATGTGTGTGTATGTACGTGTATGTGAGTGAGTGAGTGAGTGAGTGAGTGTGTGTGAGTGTGTGAGTGTGTGTGTATGTGTGTGTGTGTGTGTGTGAGTGAGTGAGTGAGTGTGTGTGTCTCTGTATATGTGTGTGTATGTATGTGTATGTGAGTGAGTGAGTGAGTGAGTGAGTGAGTGAGTGAGTGAGTGTGTGTGTGTGTGTGTGTGTGTGTGTGTGTGTGTGTGTGTGAGTGAGTGAGTGAGTGAGTGAGTGTGTGAGTGAGTGTGTGAGTGAGTGTGTGAGTGAGTGAGTGAGTGAGTGAGTGAGTGAGTGAGTGAGTGAGTGAGTGAGTGAGTGAGTGAGTGAGTGAGTGTGTCTGTGTGTCTGTGTGTGTGTGTGTGTGTGTGTAGACGCTCTCCCCCCTGACCTGGTTCCCGCTCGCGGTGAGCTCACGTTGGGCTGTTCCAGCAGCAGACGGCCGGGGAGGGACAGGCCCGGGCTCGCCTGTTACACAAGACACGGCAGCTCCCCCTTCATCCGAACGGGCCTTACCCGCTAAATAAGGGTTACAGCACACAATGTGCCGCATTTACTGCCTCTTCTTTTTAATTCTGTTTTTCAAAAATAACTCGCTGTTAACTGTAGATGTGTAATCTAATGACATCATTTTTTTATTTTTTTTATTTTTTTTCTGTGTAATTCTCTAATTGTAGTTTTTGTTGCCGTGGCGAACAAAGGGCAGCTTAGTGTTGCTTCGGTAACGGGCTTAAGTGTTCCGCAACAGCGGTGGGACGTCTGTGAGGAACCCTGAACACCTTGTGGAGATGAAAGCGAATATGGAAGATGGAAATATGGAGATATAGAGGTGAGCTCAGGCCGTGTGCCCTCAGTGGGCTCGGCGTGCGGTCTGTAGCCCGATCGCGTGGTCTGTAGCCCTGTAGCCCGATCGTGTGGCCTGTAGCCCGATCACGCGGTCTGTAGCCCGATCACGCGGTCTGTAGCCCGATCACGCGGTCTGTAGCCCGATCGTGTGGCCTGTAGCCCGATCACGCGGTCTGTAGCCCGATCACGCGGTCTGTAGCCCGATCACGCGGTCTGTAGCCCGATCGCGTGGTCTGTAGCCGGATCGCGTGGTCTGTAGCCCGATCACGCGGTCTGTAGCCCGATCTCGCGGCCTGTAGCCCGATCGCGCGGCCTGTAGCCGGTCTATTTCGGAACAGCGCATTAGCCACGATGTGATTGGCTAACTTAGCCCGGGCCGAACGTGCGCCGCACGCGCCTACGGACGAGCCGGCTTGAGCCGACCCGTTTCAGACGGTACCGATTGACGGATTAAACGGCGTTACTCATGCAGGTCTCAGGGTGCTATGGGGCGCGTTCGGTTCATAGACTGCGTGCACAATGCGGACAGACCGACTGCGGCGTCGCCCGTTGACATTGCACGGGCTCGTGAAAAGTGCTGCGAAACCGCGGGAATCTCGCCATGCTTGGCGCTGTCAGTTGGGGAAAGGGTGGGGGGGCCCTTACTGTATTCGGTCGTGACGTCTGGGATCCAGGTCGTCCGCTGAGTGCGTCAATACAGTGAGGAGCAGTGATGCGAACGGTCCCCGATTTATTTTGCCATTGACTTGCGTTGAAACGGGTGGCTGAAACATCTACAGGCGGTCGGGAGTCAGCAGGGCCAGATGCAGCGTGATTGGACGGGAGGATCTGCCCAGAATTCCCCTCTCGGACGGCCTCTCTTCCTGACGGAACAGGCCGACGGGGCCCCTTTGCTTACTGTACGCCCGCGTCGCCCTCGAGCTGAGACTTATGTGCTCCAGAGACTTTGGGATTACGGAAATTTATAGGGAGAAAGCTTTCTTCGCATTTCTCACATAGCTTCTACGCAAGTACATAAAGAATATTTATAGTCTCGCCTTTCGCATAGCGAATAAATAAGTCATCTTGGGTTTTTTACACGTCTGTGGGGGGCAGGGGGGGGGGGGGGGGGTTGTCTGGACCGCGGGGCTCGGACACGGCGGAATGGGGGCTTCATGTCTGCAGATCAGTCTGCGGACGGCTTCACCGCAACGAGGACTGCCCCAGGGCCTGTAGTTCATAACGACGGGTAATAAAGCGACATTTTATATCCCGGTATCAGTATCGCCAAACCTGGCACACGTTCAGCCCTGCTTCTGGCTTTCATATTGACGAGAGCGCGCTGTGAAGTATATATTTATATATATATATATATATTTATGTAACGTAACGTTTATCATGGTGAAAATGCGCCGTGTTGCAGCGGCTCTGCCGTTTCGGTGTCCTGCGTTAATGCGGCGGTTTTCGGGGGGATTTCGTGAGTAACTCTGGGGGATTATGTCTGAGCGGGTGTGGAAGCTGACGTCCCCCCGGTTCACCTCCGCCGTTCGAATCGGGGCGAGGCGGCGGTGTCTCTCTGAGCCGATTCAGACGGTTAAACCTGCTCGTGTTTCGCAACTAAAACTTTTTTTTATTTTTTTACCTGCTGTTCTGAATGTTCAGGGAACAGTGCCGTTGGTTTTATTGGCGCTCGCCCCACGTTATTTATTAGCTTTATTGGGGCAGCTTGCTGATTCGTGGTTAAAAATAGGTCGGAATGCATTTTGGGTCAGGGCAGGGGTTTCTTTGACATTACGTTAGTTATTTAGCTGACGCCTTTATCCAACGCAACTGACAGTTGATTAGACAAACCAGGGGACTACCCCAACCCCCCCCCCCCCGGAGGACGGGGTGGTTAAGGGCCTTGCTCAAGGGCTGTGGAGATCTTACCTTGGCTACACTGGAGCTTGAGCCACCAACCTTCCATGTCCCGGTCATGCGCAATAGCTATTAGGCTACAGGCGACCCCTTTTATAATTTTATTTGATGGGGTTTTCTGTTCTGGAGCCAGTTTGTGCTCCTGCTGAGTTGATGAAGCTGCGTTAAGGTAAATCAGTTCGGCCAGGAAAGAAGAAAAAAAAAGAAAAAGAAAAGAAAAGGCTCCTCTGAACTCAGTCTTGACTTCCTGCGGTGAGTGATTAACCGTTAACCGAACGACTGCTCCCAAACTTCTGACGCTCAGCGGCAAACGCCGGGAGGGTGCAGTTTCCCATCAGCCACCAGGCTGACGCCGGGGCACCCCTGGGGGGGCCGCACCCTGGGACCACCCCCCCCCCCCCCCCCATTGTGTGCGAGGACCATGTGGCGAGATAGGGGAAGTGAACTCACAATGGGATTCTGGGAGGTCAAGGACGGGAGGGGTCCGCTCGAGGCCTCCCATTCGCTGACAGGGATACGGCCGGGATTGGCTGCTGGGAAGGACCAGAGCGGGACAGGGTAGGGGGACAGGGAACGGGGGAAGAGTGCTGCTGGGAAGTGTGGAAGGAGAGGGGGATGGGGGGAGGAGGAGTTGGAAGAGAGGAACTCTTCTGAGAGTCATTCTCAGGTGCACCGCCAGTTACATGGAATTTATTGGAACCCCTTTTCTGACCGAAAATATCCTTCCTAGTTGTTCCAAACAACTGTGTTTAAACATTACCCAAGTCCTGGGGGGGACAACTCATTTTCTGTGAAACGTTTGTTTGATTCACGTTTTTCCAGTGTAGACCAGAGCTGTACTCTTCGCTAAGCACTGTGCAGTATTTCAACAGTGGTTTAGTTAATCCTTCCAGACAGTGTTTTCCAGACAGTTGGAGTTGATGTTTCAATTCAGCACGTTTTTTTTTTTTCTTTTCTTTTTTTCTGTGCTGTGTTGAATGTGGAGTTTCACCTGTTGAACTTATGTATCTATTTTCAAAACATTAGCAAACCAGTCAAAATACCTTCAAGTTTTTTTTGGCTACGTTTCTGACAAACTTCATTTGCAGAAAAAACAAAACCAAAAAAAAAAATCCTCAAGCCCAGGTAACCAGGAAAAGCTGTCAAACGCAGATCAAGGGTTTAATTAGCGGTTTAAGCCAAGCGAATTGCTTTGCTCCGGCGGACCAAAAATCGGCTTGGAGAGTGAATCACTGAAACGAAAGACCAGGCGTTAGAATAGGCGGTCTGTTACGGAGCGTCGTTTTAACACGGAGATAAGCAGTCCCCAGTTAACTATTTCAGTGCCGGACACGCAAGGGCCGAATCCCCTCGACAGCAGATAATAATAATAATAATAATAATAATAATAATAATAACTTACATTCATATAGTGCCAGTTTCTCACCAGCCAGCGACTGAAAGCACTTTACAGTGATGGGGGGGAGGGGGGGGGAACTCACCTCAACCACCACCGATGTGGAGCACCCACCTGGGTGATGCAACGGCAGCCATTTTGTGCCAGAACGCTCGCCACACGCATCAGCTGAAGTGGAGAGAGGGACACTTTGTTTTTTTTTTGTTTTTGTTTTTTTCCCTTCTTTGGCCACAGATGTGAGCCGTCGAAAGGGCTGGGGAGATTACAGCAGATGTTTTTATCTGGTGATGTAACGCGCGGTGTGGTTCAGTGTGGCCTCCAGGCCTGTCTGGGCTGCGCGTAACCCAGACGAGGGCTAAGCCCCTGTGCTTTACAGCCGGCCAGTTTTGGGAAAGGCAGAGGAAACCGGCCCAGCTCTCTCTCTCTGCAGAGGTCGCGACCCCGGGCCGGTTGCCCAGTAATGCCGCTGTCACAGTTTTTCATTTTTTTTTCTTTTTTCCTCTTCGTAAAGGGGCCTCCTTCGGACCGTGCCGGGGAGAGCGTGGGAGGAGTCAAACTCCGGCCATGGCGGCTGGAGGTCTCCCGGTTCAGTAAATTACGCTTTTGGCCGTTTGGGGTAAATGAGGGCCTGATTGAGTAATGGGATTAGAGAGCGAGGGAGAGGGAGAGAGTGAGAGAGCGAGAAAGAGGGAGCCGTATATAGCGCCTCTCGTAGGGCTGCTGAATGCACTCACACGGCTGGTAGTGTTGGAAGAGCAGTGTGTCTCTGCTGACACTGAGCACTGTCCCACGAGAACCTCTCTGTACCTTACCCCTGTACCTCTGTATCTCACTCCCTCCCTCTTTCCCCCTCTCTCCCCCTCTCTCCCTCTCTTACTCTCCCTCTCTTCCTCTCTCCCCCTCTCTCCCTCCCTCCGTCGCTCTCTCTCTCTTCCCTCCATCTCTCCGTCTCTGTAATTAGCTCCATGCTCAGACCCGCCTGACTCGGTGGGAGTTTCCGAAAACGTGTCGGCGTTTCGTCCCGTCTTCTCTCCCTCCCTGTGCCAGCCTGCTTCTGTCGGCGGACATGTCCCGACCTGCCCCCACCCCCACCCGTCCTAACCACCCCCCTACCCTGACTGCACAGGGCTGCCCATTGTTTTTACCCCCTATTCACCCCAGCCTGTCTCGTGCGTGTATATATCCTAGTTTAATGTTCATGAGGTGGGGGGGGGGGGGGGGGGGCTGACAGGTTGTCATGAGGTGTTTCCTGGCACTGTTCTCCCCCTTAAACCCCCCCCCCCCCCCCCACATGTCAGGGACTTCCTGCTCCTCCATCCCAGCTCTTTGTGTTTGTGTTTACATTGTGAATCGCTCTGCTCAAACTTCACCTGCACTCTCAGAATTACAGTGTTGCGTCGTGGTTAAGGTACATGACTGGGACACGCAAGGTGGGTGGTTTGATCCCCGATGTGGCCTCAATAAGATCCACACAGCCGTTGGGCCCTTGAGCAAGGTCCTTAACCCTGCATTGCTCCAGGGGAGGATTGTCTCCTGCTTAGTCTAATCAACTGTACATCGCTCTGGATAAGAGTGTCTGCCAAATACCATTAATAAAAAAAGGTCTTGGCTTAGGGGTACATTTGTCACAGCGAAGGGCACTTAAAGGGTCATAGCGAAACCTGACTAAAAGTGAAAGCGCATCAGATGTGGTAAACAGTTTGGTTTCACATTGATCCGTGGAACCAAGGGAGAGGTGGCAACCTTAACATTCCCTTTCCTTTTAACCGTCCCGGCTGATAAACGTGTTGTCACATCTTCCTGGGTGACAGCGAGTAGCATTACCACGGCATCTCAAAATTGTTACACCTAAAGTACCGAAAACAGATGCAGATTTAGTTGTACGTGGCTGTGGTTGTCGGTTGGAAATACCCCCCCCCCCCCCCGTGAGAACTCTGTCCCCCCCAAACTATAATTCCCGTTCTCTCTCTCTCTCTGTCTCATGTTTCCCGAACAGCACACAGGGACTTTTTCCTTTCCAATTTTCCAATTTCTTTTTTTTTTTTTTTGTTGATCGCCAAGTCGTCTATCTGTGTCTTTTCAATTTCATTAGCTTCATTGGCAGGACAACTGCAGTCATATTGCCAAAGCAACGCATATAATACTGTGTATGTATATACACAGAAGCGCACAGAAACATGGACACCACATCACATGCTCTCTCTCCCTCGCTCTCCCTCGCTCTCTCTCCCTCTCTCCCCTCTCTCTCTCCCTCTCTCTGTCTCTCCCTCTCTCTCTCCCTCTCTCTGTCTCTCACTCTCTCTCTCCCTCGCTCTCTCTCTCCCTCGCTCTCCCTCCCTCTCTCTCCCACTCTCTCCCTCTCCCCTCTCTCTCCCCCTCTCTGTCTCTCTCTCCCCCTCTCTCCCTCTTCCCTCTCGCTCTTCCCTCACTCTCTCTCCCTCTTCCCTCTCTCCCTCTCCCCCCCTCTCTCTCTCTCTCTCTCTCTCTCTCCCCCCCCTCTCTCCCCCCCATTAGCCCTGTGGTTTTTGGGTACACAGGGAGCGCTCTCTGTTACCCGTCATGACCGCGCCGTGCCCGTCCTCCTCAGGGCGCGGCGGTGAGTTCAGTGCGGCTCTTCCTCCTGCGACGCCAGGCCTGTAAAGAGAGAGAGAGAGAGAGAGAGAGAGGCACCGGGGCACCGCCCGCTCCTCGTACCCCTTCCTTCCTGCTCCACCGAAGCGTTTGTACATGTTCTCAATATTATTAGACTTTAACGACAGATTTGGGAAAGTGTCCACGGCCCAGAACATTGGCTTCGACGCGGCTTTCTATTAACGTGACTATTGTTGTTCCTTTAAGGACCGTTCTGGGACTAGGGCCGATTTCTTTCACTGAAACAGGGGAAGAGGGTGGAATCTCTTTGGGGGGTCTTTAAGGAATAGCACGCAGGGATTAGGGATTTTTTATTTTCCCCTTTCGTAATCTTCCACAGGATGGCTGCAGTCGAGCCCGTTATAGGCTGGCTCTGAAATGGGGGAACGGCAGCCAAAACTGTGTGTGTGTGTGTGTGTGTGTGTGTGTGTGTGTGTGTGTGTGTGAGTGTGTGAGAGAGTGTGTGAGAGAGTGTGTGAGAGAGTGTGTGAGAGTGTGTGTGAGAGTGTGTGTGTGAGAGTGTGTGTGTGTGTGTGTGTGAGTGTGTGAGAGAGTGTGTGAGAGTGTGTGTGAGAGTGTGTGTGTGAGAGTGTGTGAGAGTGTGTGTGAGAGTGTGTGTGAGAGTGTGTGAGAGAGTGTGTGTGAGAGTGTGTGTGAGAGTGTGTGAGAGTGTGTGTGAGAGTGTGTGAGAGTGTGTGTGAGAGTGTGTGTGAGAGTGTGTGAGAGTGTGTGTGAGAGTGTGTGTGTGAGAGTGTGTGAGAGTGTGTGTGAGAGTGTGTGTGTGAGAGTGTGTGAGAGTGTGTGTGAGAGTGTGTGAGAGAGTGTGTGTGAGAGTGTGTGTGAGAGTGTGTGTGTGAGAGTGTGTGAGAGTGTGTGTGAGAGTGTGTGAGAGTGTGTGTGAGAGTGTGTGTGTGAGAGTGTGTGAGAGTGTGTGTGAGAGTGTGTGAGAGAGTGTGTGTGAGAGAGTGTGTTAGTGTGTTAGTGTTTGTGTGTGTGTGTGTGTGTGTGTGAGTGTGTGTGTGAGAGTGTGTGAGAGTGTGTGAGAGTGTGTGAGAGTGTGTGAGAGTGTGTGTGAGAGTGTGTGAGAGTGTGAGAGAGTGTGTGAGAGTGTGTGTGAGAGTGTGTGAGAGAGTGTGTGAGAGAGTGTGTGAGAGAGTGTGTGAGAGAGTGTGTGAGAGAGTGTGTGAGAGAGTGTGTGAGAGAGTGTGTGAGAGAGTGTGAGAGAGTGTGTTAGTGTGTTTGTGTGTGTGTGTGTGTGTGTGAGTGTGTGTGTTTGTGTGTGAGTGTGTTAGCGTGTGTGTTTGTGTGTTAGTGTGTGTGAGTGTGTGTATGAGAGAGTGTGTGAGTGTGTGTGAGTGTGTATGAGAGTGTGTGAGAGAGAGTCTGTATGTGTGTGTGTGTATGCGAGAGTGTGTGTGTATGTGTGTGTGTGTGTGTGTGTGAGAGAGAGTGAGTGTGTGTGTGTGTGTGTGTGTATGTGTGTATGTGTGTGTGTGTGTGTGTGTGGTTTCCGCGACAGTAGGGTAATATTAGGCACAAGCAGCTGAGGAGCCCGTCCAAATAAAAGTGCCTGGAACACTAAACACATGACAAGTGGAATTTAGTGTGATCTTAAACTTGGCACTCTGCAGGGGCGAAGCGGAACACAAGCCCACTTCTGAATTAGACTTGTTCAGATTAATTTAATACTTGAGTTTAATGCATTACTCTCAACTTAGAAGCGATTTATTGGATCAGGTTGCCAACTTCTGTAAAAATCACATTAAATGAAAAGCAGACATTTATTCCCCCTATCCCCCCCCCCCCTCCCTCCCTTCCCCCTCTCAGCCTTGTATAATCATCTTGGCATTTCAGGAGACAAGTTATTCCTGTGTAATTCGCAAGCGCGTGTTGTTTCCGAAACTTTCCGCAACGAGCGAAATTTGGAGAGTGTACAGAACAGTATGTGGAGAATAAGGCCACATAAGGCCGCCTTTGTCTCGGTCTGTTTTTGACGCGGAGCGATGGTTTGCGTGTACAATTCTGACATGAACGTTAATCACATCCTCGCTCCCTTCCAGCGCGTTCTGCCACAATGCTGTCAGGCAGACTTTGTGGCACTTGCCGTGTTTTCCCTGCCATGTTCGGTGCTGTGGCGCTGGGCATTTTCATATCGTTTCAGACAGACCATCGTCTTTACCATATTCGTGAATTTGATTAGCGATGTGTTTTTTTTTTGTTTTTTTCTCAATGAATTGTATGTAATTTATAATAGGAACAAAGCTTATTGGCCGATGACGCCTTCTTTCGAGCATTTGACCCTCTTGTTTCTGTTGGTGTAAAAACCTGCCGACCAGCTTGGTGTTAACTAAATTGCCAAATTGCCAAATTGATAAATTGTATAATCAAGCGCTGAGGTAAGCTGGTTTAACCGTGGGCTGATTTAGCCTCTAGTCTGGACCTCTCTCCTGTTACTCTCCATTGGCTGTAAACTGTGGTTTACCGAAATAATTTTGAGTGCCAGTGATAACATTCATTTTTCAACTGATTCGCGATGGTTACGCGTTTCAACCCGAATATACGTATGAGGCGCTTATCGAGATCGAGAGGACATGTTCAGAAAGAGAGCGAGTGCAACTCATCTGAAGGTGCGACTTGGGAAAGGGTAAACAAAAACAGGTGGTGCACCTGTCGCCATAGGCAACCCTGAGAAGTCGGACTGCCGTAAGTGCATTTAGCAAGAGTAGCCAAGCAACGTATCGTTTTCCGTTGGTTTAGGCAAGTGGTCCAAACCCAAATACAAATGCAGTTGTTTGGTTATATTGGCACGTTTTCATGACAGTATATGTATTTATGGAAGCAAATAAACATATGACAACATGTTTGTTTGAGTTTGGTTTATTAATTGTATATTTTAAATAGCTGGCAGGTGGTGCTTTTTCAGCCCCCGTTAAATGTTATTTGGCTAGTTTTTGGCTAACTAAACAAACGGCTAACGGAGAGTGCTTTGAGCCCGATATGTCCCCAATTTATTACATAATTCGTGATGAAAAACTATGCGACACGGTTAGGAAAAATGCGAACTGTCCCTGTAACATTAGCTAAAGACTGACTAAAAGTATATGGATGAGCTATGAAAAGAAACCGTCGATGTCGCCTTTTTTTATGGATCCCAGTAGTCACCAAATGCAGATGGCTCGCAGAAACGAAAGCTATAAAGATGTCCATATGGTCATTATTTACACGTAACGTTAAAGGTACAATAGGTAAGATGTATGTGTTAAACCATTGTTACAAGACCAATGTAAGTCCCTTCCTATCATTGAAAAAGACTCACTGACATTTTGACCCACCTTCTGCCTGTGTTTATAGTCCTTAAATTCGGGTTTCAAAATATACAGACCGCCCGCCACTCTGTACCAAAACATTGTATAGCTGTCCTGATTGGTTTAAAATTGGTTCTAATTGCCATAGCCAGTGGTATTTTAATGTCAGCAGGTTTACAGAGAAGGGGGAGGGATAAATAGTGTTGAGGTTTGAAGTTGTTTGTTGCTGCAATTTCTCTCTTGACCGTTAGAAGTCCGAAATTACCAATTGTGCCTTTAACAGTTTAGCTCAGTTAGATACCCTGTTGAAATCCATCTACCCCCTAGGAGGCTGCAGGTCGCCAGACTCAGACACTACAGCGGATACAGGCAAGACGCTACATGGAGGGCCTAACTTAGTTATAACTGAGTTTTGATGGCCAATGAGCTTCTATCCGGCCTTAACTAAATTGTGCCACCCCATCCAAGACTCCTTCATTAGACTTTATACACTAACATAGCCTCAACCACGGACCACCATTAAATCTATATAGGCTAGTGCATTTTGACATTTGCATCGAATTGGTCAAATGAAGTGTAGACTATACAGATTTTTGTGTTTCAACTGGTTTGTGAGTTCATGGTGAAAATAACAAACTATATTCCCTGTAGCTTTCCAAGACCAGACTGAAGAATCACAGGACTGGTCTGAGAATGTCAGTCTTGTGGTGGTGTGCGCCATCTGTGTTAGCGTTATCAGTGTGCCTAGTGCATCTTGGGTAGGTGACAGCTTGTCCTTTCAGCAGAGTGTGGGGACATCCGAGACACCCTGGTCAGTGATGACGCTCGGGGTAGAGGGGGGGTGTGTCAGTGATGACGCTGTGGGGGGGGGGGGGGGGGGGTGTGTTGGTGATGACGCTCGGAGCACAGGGTTGTGTGTTGGTGATGATACTCAGGGTGGGGGGGTGTGTTGGTGATGACGCTCGGAGCACAGGGTTGTGTGTTGGTGATGATACTCAGGGTGGTGGGATATGTCAGCGATGACGCTCAGGGTAGAGGGGGGTGTCAGTGATGATGCTCGGGGTTGAGGGGGGTGTCAGTGATGATGCTCGGGGTTGAGGGGGATGTCAGTGATGATGCTCAAGGTGGGGGGGTGTGTGTGTTGGTGATGACGCTCAGGGTAGAGGGGGTGTCAGTGATGGTGCTCGGGGTGGGGGGGTGTGTTGGTGATGACGCTCGGAGTACAGGGTTGTGTGTTGGTGATGACGCTCAGGGTAGAGGGGGTGTCAGTGATGGTGCTCGGGGTGGGGGGGTGTGTTGGTGATGACGCTCGGAGTACAGGGTTGTGTGTTGGTGATGATACTCAGGGTGGTGGGATATGTCAGCGATGACGCTCACGGTTGAGGGGGGTGTCAGTGATGATGCTCAAGGTGGGGGTGTGTGTTCGTGATGACGCTCAGGGTAGAGCGGGTGTCAGTGATGGTGCTCGGGGTGGGGGGGTGTGTTGGTGATGACGCTCTGGGTGGGGGGGGTGTGTTGGTGATGACACTCTGGCTGGGGGGGGTGTGTTGGTGATGACGCTCAGGGTGGTGGGGGTGTCAGTGATGACGCTCTGGGTGGGGGTGTGTGTTGGTGATGACGCTCAGGGTGGTGGGGGTGTCAGTGATGACGCTGTGGGTGGGGGGGTGTGTGTCAGTGATGACGGTCTGGGTGGGGGGGGTGTTGGTGATGATGCTCTGGGTGGGGGGGTGTGTTGGTGATGACGCTCTGGGTGGGGGGGGTGTCAGTGATGACGCTCTGGGTGGGGGGGTGTGTTGGTGATGACACTCTGGGTGGGGGGGGTGTTGGTGATGATGCTCTGGGGGGGTGTCAGTGATGATGCTCTGGGTGGGGGGGGGGTGTCAGTGGTGATGCTCTGGGTGGGGGGTGTGTTGGTGATGACGCTCTGGGTGGGGGGGTGTGAGGAACTAGGCGTTCCTCCACAGAGGGGAAAGACGGCAGAGGTCCTTCGCCCACAGCCCATCTGGGGAGGCCAGGAAAACAGGCTCGTTTCGCAACCCCTTCCTCCACCACTTCCGCTGTGGTGAGAGAGGGAGGGAGGGAGGGAGGGAAGGAAGGGGAGAGAGAGAGAGAGAGAGAGAGAGAGAGAGAGAGAGAGAGAGGTCAGTGCTGCCTATTGAATGTGGCTCAATGCATCACAGGCTAAAGTAGGGCCTGTTCTGTGCATCTGCGTTTGTGTGTTTGTGTTTGTGTTTGTGTGTGCCCATGCGAGTGTGTGTGCGTACATGCCTGTGCTTGTGCATGTATGTGAATACTTATGTGTGTGTGTGTGTGTGTGTGTGTGTGTACGGTCTTGTTGCACGTGTGTGTGCGTATGCCTGTGTTGTATGTGCATGCTCGTGCATGCATGTGTATGTGTGTGTGTGTATACAGTGTGTGTGTGTGTGTGTGTGTGTGTATACAGCGTGTGTGTGTGTGTGTGTGTACAGTATGTGTGTGCACATCTCACATCCCGTCAGTGTAGGTAGCGCAGTGTGCGGAGTCTCCCTCATGACACAGCACTTCCCAGCCCTCTGTCCGGAAACCTATCCCCCCAGGGACCCCAGACAACGGCGTTCCTTGTTCCCGCACACGTTGGGAATCCCAGCATTCCTGGAAATGACGGCGTGACCTATAATGCTGACATCACTGCCCTCTCGCTCACATTTCCTCCTGCGGCCACACACAATGGGCCCTTTCTCTGCCCCCGCTGGGCTGAGCGTGCAGGCAGACAGACAGACAGACAGACAGACAGACAGACAGACAGACAGACAGACAGGCAGGCAGGCAGGCAGGCAGGCAGACAGGCAGACAGACAGACGGCCGGACAGACGGCCGGACAGACAGACAGGCTGGCAGACAGAGGGCGAGGGGATGACCCCATCTCTCCTGGGCCATGCATACATACTGTATACCTTGGAAAACACACACACACACACACACATACATACAGGCATGCAGACTCACAGACAGACAGGCAGGCAGGCAGACTGGCACACACACATACAGGCATGCAGACTCACAGGCAGACTGGCAGACACACACACACATACATACAGGCATGCAGACTCACAGACAGACAGACAGGCAGGCAGACTGGCACACACACACACACACACACACACACATACAGGTATGCAGACTCACAGACAGACAGGCAGGCAGACTGGCACACACACACACACACACACATAAAGGCATGCAGACTCACAGACAGGCATGCAGACTCACAGACAGACAGGCAGGCAGACTGGCACACACACATACAGGCATGCAGACTCACAGACAGACAGGCAGGCAAACTGACACACACATACAGACAGGCAGACTGACACACACACACACACACACACACACACAGGCATGCAGACATACAGACAGGTTGGTGAGAGCTACTCGGGGTCTGCGCAGCTGTGCCTGGCCTCTGCAGTTCTCTCAGCTGCGATGCAGACGCAGACGCAGACACAGACAGTGGGCTGGATTCAGCCTCCATCCCTCCTTCACTTTGACTTCATTACAATGAAATAGTCTTTGGCTTCTCTTTACAAGTACAGTTCACCAAGTCAGTGAGTAATTACTGGTTACCAGACCAGACTGGAGGAATGAAAGTCTGGACCTGCATTGAATTGCGGGCGGCCTGTAGCGTAGTGGTTAAGGTAAATGACTGGGACACGCAAGGTCGGTGGTTCTAATCCCGGTGTAGCCACAATAAGATCCGCACAGCCGTTGGGCCCTTGAGCAAGGCCCTTAACCCTGCATTGCTCCAGGGGAGGATTGTCTCCTGCTTAGTCTAATTAACTGTACGTCGCTCTGGATAAGAGCGTCTGCCAAATGCCAATAATGTAATGTAATGTAATTGGGAGTCAATTTTAAGGGCATGGAATCCAGGCCATTATTCAGGTCAAGTGTGTGTGTGTGTGTACACATATATGTGTGTGTGTGTGTGTGTATGTGAGCACGTGCTTGTGTTTGCGTACCTGCGTGTGTGTGTGTGTGTGTGTGTGAATAAGTGAGAATTTATGTTGATGTCGTTTTTTTACACAAAAGGAAGGGGTCTGTACTGATTGTCGTGATTTTGTAGAAGGCGGTACTGGAAGGCCACAGGTTCTGTTATTACGGAGAAGCCCATTCTTCTACAGGTTTCAGTTCTACAGACCGCTTGCTGCGTCTGGCCCAGTCACTGACCGCTGCACAATGCAGTGGGATTTCTCAACAGGAAGTGGTTCACTGTTAATGTAACGGGATACTTCCTGCCAGCGTCACTGCCAGGAAGATTCTGCAGTCCTCTTTGTTTTCTGTGTGTGAGAGAACGTGCGGGCGTGTGCGTGTGTGTGCGCACATGTGTGAGAGAGAATGTATTAGTGTGTGTGTGTGCGTGTGTATAAGTTTGTGTGTGTACCGTACGTGCCTCTGGGTGTGTGTGTATGTGTGTGTGTGGCATGCACAGGTGCGTGTGTGTGTGCGTGTGTGTTTCAAGGGAAATTTTAACAATGAATAAAGGTCGTGTTTATAAGGTCAGTTTTCTTCAGCACTGACGGAGGTACAAGGTGCATACGTGCTTGCTGCCATGGTCACCATCCCAGGGAATTCTGGGAGGGAAGTTCCCCGGAGCGACAGGTGGGAAACCCCAGTGCCCAGGGCCGGTCGTACAAAAGCTTTTATTAAAAACGAAATTAATAAATGATGAAGCACGACCGTGACCCGCCCACAGTGTAAATGATCCGGTGAGACTCCTTCCTCAGACAGGAGGAGTGGGTATGCCGGGCTCTGAGCTGGAATATCAGGGAGATTGCCGCTGAAGGCAGAGTCCCATGTCCCCTGTTCGGGTTTTACTGTGGAGGCCACTTCTTGTAACAATACAATTTTGTATGTCGTAAGAACGCCATCATAATCGGTGCGTAACGCCATCATAATCGGTGCGTAACTGCAAATCGGCACATGGTTTGTAATGTCACCGGTGACGCAAGTGACATATAGCCGTATACCTGCTTTTATGAGCGTCGCTTCGGATAGAAACACCTGCTGAATGCAGTGTAATGTCGTGTAATGTAATGTCTATGGAAGGTATTTTGCGGAGCTATGTAGGGTCTATGAGGAGCTATGTAGAACGTAGGAAGGGGCTGTGTAGCTCTGAAGAAGCACCATTCATTGAGAGGGATACGCTTATTACCTGCGACTTCTGACTTGATGTTGGCTTGGACTTGAACCCTCCGTAAGCGCATTAATTTTAAAATCGAGCGTCATGAACGCATTTACGCTCGCATACGCAAAAACATGACGTGCAAAACCTCCCCTTGCCCCTTGCAGGTTTTCTAATTCACTTGCCCTCCGCCGACATCCGTCCTCGTTTCTCCTCCCGACTTCACATGGGGCGAAACGGGCCGCAGTTACGGAAGGTAATTGACGGTAACGCGGTTTGCTCGCTGCGGCAGAAGCCGGCCCCGGCCGCAGCGCACGCAGCGAACACCCTGCCCTCCCCGGCTCCCCCGCTCCCCCGCTCCCGCGGCCGTGGGGTCTAGCGGCCCGCTCAGCCGGCGCTAACGGCCCCGTCAGGCTCCGCGGGCGTCCGGCGCCTGACGGACGTAGCGTTAGCGTTAGCGCTCGCGCTCCCGCTACATTAGCCCTGCGCGCGTGTGCCGCGTAGACGCAGGCGAGACGCGGTGAGAGAGAGAGAGAGAGAGAGAGAGAGAGAGGGGGAGGGTGAGTCACCCCGGCAAGAAAAACCCGGCTAAAATCGGAGCGTAATTATTCACGCGGCGCACGACGAGCTCGTTAAGTCGTGAAGCCCTGCGTTTGTTTGGGCCCCGGCGTGCGTCACGTTCACACGGTTATATTTATTAACCCCCGAATATAGTTCAGCGACCCGGACGGGAGCCCAAACGGGCCGGCGGGAGGCGAGCGCGCTCCTGTTCACCCGAGCGGCGGAGTGCGCTTCCTGCCGCCGTTTCTTTTCGCTTCATTATTCCACTCGAGATCCAGCGTTTCTCTGCAAGCGGTTTCCCCTGTTTGGCCACCGACATGGAGAGGGAGGAGGAGGAGGAGGATGGTCTCTGCTCATTGACAATTGCTTTGGAAATCGTTTTATATTTTTGTCTTCAGGTTGACTGGAGTTGGGGTTAATAGACATTTAGGGGTCCTCTGGCTGGTTGTGCACACACACACACACACACACACACACACACTCTGGCTGGTTGCACTCATCTGGGGTCGTTTGCAGGGGATGCACGTTTTCAGTGGTTGAGCGGATCTCTTCGGCGTGGTTTTCCCGCTCATCCGGCCAAATACGCCCACACGTGCACTGCACAGGATAGCCTGGCCGAGTTCCCTAGCTGCTCAGTGAGGTGCGCTTTGTTAGGGTTGGAGCGAAAACCTACAGGATGGTAGATCTCCAGGTTTGGTCAGCCCTGGTGCCTCAGTTGGAAAATTCCACTTCCTTCCCCCCCCCCCCAACCCCCCACCTTCTTCTCTTGCCAAAGTAAAGCTCTGGCATCCTCCAGCTCCTCCATTGTGTGGCAGGAATGCCCGGCACCGGAGCGGTGTCCCGTAAGCCTTCTCCCTCCTTCCTCAAGCTTCCCGCTCCGCTCCGGGCGTTCCGGCCTTCCCAGACCGACGGGACGAGGCAACGGGCGATGTTCTCGGCACTGGGTCTCGGGCGCAATCGGTCGCCGCGGGGACACGTGATCGGGATATCCTGCGTTACCGCGGTTTCCCGCGTGACGGACAGGCCGACCTCGCACGGGGCTTCTGTAGCGTAGTGGTTAAGGTACGTGACTGGGACCCGCGAGGTCGCCGGTTTGATCCCCGGTGTAACCACAATAAGATCCGCACAGCCGTTGGGCCCTTGAGCAAGGGCCCTTAACCCTGCATTGCTCCAGGGGGGGATTGTCTCCTGCTTAGTCTAATCAACTGTAAGTTGCTTTGGATAAAAGCGTCAGCCAAAAGACATGTAATGTACTGCTCTGGTTTCGGGCTGGGGCAGGAGGCTCGTGACCTTATCTCAGTCCGTTATTGTGCCCCGTCTCTCATCTCCGGCCCCAGATCCCCGCTTAATCCTGCCCGCATCTCATCCAGCCCCGCCCCCTTTCAGGCCACCGGCCAATGGGCTTCCCACTTCCCTCTCAGAAATGCCCTTTTTTTACAGATGCTTTGCGGTCAGGTACTCTGCTGTGGAGGGGGGAGTCCACAAAGGGAGATTTGGGTGGCAATAAATCCAAGACCTGCTCTTGAGTTATAAAAAAAAATAAAAAATGTTTGTTGCAAATCACCCTCTAAAAGGACCTGAAGACGTGATCTGATGGCTGAAGCATTATGAGCGGCAACAGAAATGTCACATATTATCCTTGGGAAGGGCAGTATCTAAGTAGGTGTTTTCCACCGATGTCCAACATTTATTTTAGTGAATGAGTTGCGGATGGGGAATGGGTGGCGTTCACAGCTGTTGCACAATTAGGAGTTTTAGTTTTAGTTTTAGTTTTATTTTTACTTTAGTTTTGGTTTTGGTTTGAGATGTTCAGAGGATGATGTAATCTGGAATGCATGCTGAGACTGCTGTGTCGCCTCTCCTACTTCATGTGACCCCACCCCCATCCGCGTGACCCCACTACAACTCCGTGTGACCCCACTACAACTCCGTGTGACCCCTCTAAAACCTGCTCTCCCTGTAACCCCCACTGCCTGTAACCTGCTCTTGCTGTAACCCCACTGCCTGTAACCTGCTCTCCCTGTAACCCCCACTGCCTGTAACCTGCTCTCCCTGTAACCCCCACTCCCTGTAACCTGCTCTCCCTGTAACCCCCACTCCCTGTAACCTGCTCTCCCTGTAACCCCCACTCCCTGTAACTTGCTCTCCCTGTAACCCCCACTCCCTGTAACCTGCTCTCTCTGTAACCCCCACTCCCTGTAACCCCCACTGCCTGTAACCTGCTCTCCCTGTAACCCCCACTCCATGTAACCTGCTCTCCTTGTAACCCCCACTCCCTGTAACCGCCACTCCCTGTAACCCGCTCTCCCTGTAACCCCCACTCCCTGTAACCCCCACTCCCTGTAACCTGCTCTCCTTGTAACCCCCACTCCCTGTAACCGCCACTCCCTGTAACCTGCTCTCCCTGTAACCCCCACTCCGTGTAACCTGCTCTCCCTGTAACCCCCACTCCCTGTAACCCCCACTGCCTGTAACCTGCTCTCCCTGTAACCCCCACTCCCTGTAACCTGCTCTCCCTGTAACCCCCACTCCCTGTAACCTGCTCTCCGTGTAACCCCCACTCCCTGTAACCTGCTCTCCCTGTAACCTGCTCTGCCCGCTCCTCTCCCCCCTGCAGCACCTGCTGAGCTGGGACGCGGAGGACGGGGAGTGCCTGCTGCAGCTGGTGAAGGAGCTGATCCAGCAGTACCACCTGTACCAGTGCCAGCGGCTGCGCGAGAGCTCCCGCCTGCTGTTCGAGTACGACTCCCTGCTGCAGGACCCCAGCTACGGGCGCAGCATGGAGGTGTACGCAGGCCGCAAGAACAGCTGGGTGCGTTTACACACATACACACACTCACTCACACACACGCACTCACCACACACGCACTCACCACACACGCACTCACCACACAGACATACACACACACACTCACACACACGCACACACACTCACACACACACTCACACACACACTCACACACTCACACACACACTCACACGCACACACACACACACACACTCACCACACACACACATAGTCTCTCTCTCACACACACACATGCACTCACCACACACACACACACACACACACACACACACCACACAGACACACACA
>NC_083760.1:6814357-6854357 GCF_963514075.1 Conger conger | reverse complement strand
ACACGTATGTTTATAGACATACACCTACACAAATAAGCACAAGCAGACGCACACAACACACTTACATTTACATACACATACTTATGCACGCAGGCATATATACACACACACACACACACACACACACACACGCACACATTTCCCTTTTCATGTTTCTCTAGTGTAGTGGGGACCGATGATAATTGTGTGCAGTTGGTGACCTTTACTCCTGTGCTCTTTGCATTGGCCTGTTGTGAAAACCCTCAGTGAGTCCTGGGGGCATGACCTCACTGTGCCAATCCTGCCCATTAATGACTACACTGAGGGACCAATGGGGAACGGCCATTTTCCTCAGAGGAGCGGCCAATCACACGCGAGAAAGACGATTCTCGACTTGCACAATCCGATCAAAATGGCCGATTGTTGTCACAGTTCTCCCACTTGCCTTGAGGTTGACCAAAATGGCAGAGGGTGAAGTGAGGTCAGAAGGTGCGATTACACCTGTGTGTTATTTCAAGTAGCCGGCCCGCATTTCGCTTACTTTGTTTACGTTTCACCTGTTTGTGTGGCCAGATTTTCTGATATTGAGAATTTAACCTCTACCCACTGCATGGGAAACTAAGAATAATAAACAACAAGTATTTTTGCCTTATATTGAGAAAATTTCACTTATCAAACAAATCTCATTTCAAGATTGCCAATGGAATGAGAAGATTTCAGCTAAAACAAGCTATTTTGTTCTACTTTAGAGGAAAAAAATAAGATCTTAGTTCTTATAACACGACGAAAATGCCATTTTCTGCTGTGAAATTGACTGGTTCTGGCTCTATTTTTTGGAAATTAAGCATTAAGGTCATAAAAAAAGATGAAAAATCCCATGAAATGGGACTGAGGATCTCAGTTGATGAAATGTTCTATGTTGACCGTGTTTAGGTAGCGAACAGCTCACTCGCCAGCTATCATTCGTGAGATTTTTTTAATCGTTTATTATTCGCAGAATTGTGTCGACGAACGCTCGGCGGGGAACACTGCTCTCGAGTCTCGAGTCGTTGAGCGTCTGTCAGGCATCTCTGACATTCTCAAACGACGTGTTCAAAACCAGAAACGTGAAACCAGGTCACCGCTCCCCGTGTCCTCTTTTACCCCCCCCCCCCGCCCATCTGCGGTCGATGTGAGGAGGGAGACAGAAATCGCTCGGTTTTTACATTTTCACATTTTCACATTTCACAGACGCTTTTAATCCAAAGCGACTTACTAGTGCATAGGTTCTTCCACAGGTTAAAGCGTCAAATCCATAGCTAGTAAAACACACATGAAGGGCTGTTCTAGACAAAAATACAGTCATCGTAAGTGCAAATGTTTTGGGGGTTAGACAAGAGGGATATTGGAAAGTGGGGGGGGGGGGGCGGGGGTCAGGAGGGAGGACTAAGGTATACTAAGGTATAGTTTGAATAGTTACGTTTAGTTTGCATCGAAATAGGGGGAGGGATTCTGCTGTGTCCTGACAGTGGTAGGCAGGTCGTTCCACCACTGAGGAACCAGAACGGAAAAACAGGCGTGAACGTGCAGCTGGACCGCCGGGTGCTCGCAGTGAGGGAACCACAAGGCCACCAGAGCTCTGTTCTGAGACTTTAGAAAATGGCCTCCGCCATTCTGTGGCGACAGCTGCCTCTGCACCTCGGCGTTCCCTACCTTCCGGGCTAATTACGGAGCTTACAGTCAAGCGCTTAGACTGACATTAGCGTATTTTTGACCTGCGGGATTAGAGCAAGGCCTTGTGTTCCTGCTCAGGAGGTTTAACGGTCTTGTCGCAGTTGACAGTGGAAAGCCTTCTTAGTGTCGTTCCCCCCTCAGGTGAACAGGTCGGGTTCAGGCACGGTCAAAGGGACCAGTTTGACACGAGGGTGCCATCCCCTTTGTTGCTGCCTGTACTCTGATGATTACTGTTCTTCACAGTTCACTGTCAGGAATCTCGCTGTTCCGTGCCGTACAAGGACAGAATTCCGCATTCAGGATTTCAGATTTACCTTATTTTGCCCAAGGGGGAAATTTGTCACAGTTTACAATGCTGGTGCATAAACACAATACGCATCACCTGTGCACACACACACACGCGCACACACACGCACGCGCACGCACACACGCACGCACGCACGCACGCACGCACACACACACACACACACACACACACACACGCACACGCATGCACACGCACGCAAGCACGCTGCATATACCTCTATCGTACAGGGACCTGTATTTCACCGAGTAACATTCGTTTCATACACACAGCGTATGACACAGGATCCCTCCCAGTCCCTGTCGACCGTCGTTAGGGAGATTGATTGACAGGGGGATTAGTGTTGATGCTGTACGGCGGGATGGGAGCAGGCGTTCCGTCGGAGCGCCGCGGCGTAGCGGGAATGTGACTGGCGTTCGGCAGTGTGCCGCGCGTGTCCCCGTCAGTCACAGCGCCCCGAAAACACCGCGCAACCGCTCTACGTGTCTGCTGTGTGCCGGTGCGTGGGTGAGAGGGAGAGACACAGACACGGGGAGAGATGGAGAGGGAAAGAGAGAAAGAGAGATGGAGAGGGGAAGAGAGAAAGAGATGGAGAGGGAAAGAGGGAGGGAGAGATGGAGAGGGAAAGAGAGAGAAAGAGAGATGGAGAGGGGAAGAGGGAGGGAGAGGGAAAGAGGGAGGGAGAGACACAGACATGGGGAGAGATGGAGAGGGTAAGATAGGGAAAGAGATATGGGGAGAGAGGGGAAGAGAGAAAGAGAGATGGAGAGGGAAAGTGTGAGGGAGAGAGAGAGGCAGACACGGGGAGAGATGGAGAGGGAAAGAGAGAGAAAGAGAGATGGAGAGGGGAAGAGAGAAAGAGAGATGGAGAGGGAAAGAGGGAGGGAGAGAGAGGCAGACACAGGGAGAGATGGACAGAAATGGGGAGGGAGAGGGGAAGAGAGAGAGATGGAGAGGTAAAAGGGGAGAGATGGAGAGGCAGACATGGGGAGAGATGGAGAGGGAAAGATGGGGAAGGAGATATGGGGAGAGAGGGGAAGAGAGAAAGAGAGATGGAGAGGGAAAGAGAGAAAGAGATGGAGAGGGAAAGAGGGAGGGAGAGAGAGAGGCAGACACGGGGAGAGATGGAGAGGGTAAGATAGGGAAAGAGATGGGAGAGAGGGGAAGAGAGAAAGAGATGGAGAGGGAAAGAGGGAGGGGCAGACACGGGGAGAGATGGAGAGGGAAAGAGAATAAGAGAGATGGAGAGAGAGATAGTTGTACAGGTAGCAGGTAGCAGTGTACAGGTAGCAGTTGAAATTGTACTTACCTCTAGGGTCTTTCAGCGAACTTATCCCTGGTTATGGGTATGCACTTTGTTGTACGTCGCTCTGGATAAGAGCGTCTGCCAAATGCCAATAATGCAATAATGTAATGTAAGATAGGAAAAGAGAGATGAACAGGACAGGTGAAGTGAAAATAGGAAACGGAGAACTGAAGTATGTTCTCCAGACCAGTCCCGGCGTCCCCTGGGAACAACACACCTTTTCAAACTCTACCTTAGTCCTCCCTCCTGATTTCCCCCGCCCCCCTTTCTGATATCCCTATCTCTCTTGTCTAACCCCCCCAAAAAAAGAAAAAAATATTGCACTTCTGATGACTATATGTTTATAACAACACTTCATGTGTATTTTCCTAGTTATGGATGTGATGCTTTGACTTGTAGAAGAACCTATGCACTTGTAAGTCGCTTTGGATTAAAAGCGTCTGCCAAATGACTAAAATGTAAAATGTAAGGCCATCCTTCCGGAAGGTTCTCTCAGGACGAACTCCATTCCCTCCTTCTCCCTTTAAAACTCAGACACGCTGAAGTTTTTTTTTCTTTTCTTTTTTCGAAGGCCTCGTCGAAACCCACGCGTCCTCAGCCGACGGTGCGCCCCCCCACCCTCGTTCACCCTCTCCTTACCCTCCCGACCCCCCCTCGCTCAGTGGCTACCCGCCCCTGGGGCTGCCCCTCTGCGACCAGGAGGAGCTGTGAGCGAGCGAGCGAGAGAGAGGGAGAGGGAGAGAGCGGAGTCTAATTATTTTTACTCTAATTATTTTCATCATCTCCGCTGCTCCCAAACTCCACTGCCAGGCCTCGGAGGGTGGAGAGCGGGCCGGGTCACCCCCCTCAGGGCCGGACCCTTATTCCGTTTACATCGTTATTTATGTACCCACTCCTTTATTAAACCGCACATTTTATTCATTCCTTCTTAGTTAAATGGGATCACATTTCTTACATTTTTTTTATTCCCTCTCTGTTTTTACCCCTCTTCCCCGTTTCATCCTCAACCAAAAAATGTGCGGGGAATGCTGAGGCGAAGCGAAACGCGCAAGATCTCTCAACTGATGAAAAAAAATGTATTCTTTATGCGTCGGTTAATTTGGGGCTGTCTTGGCAAATTAAAATCTTGATTATGCTTTTTAAAAAATTAAGCAGTTTTTTTTTTTTTTTTTCTCCTTTCGTTTTAATTTCTTTTTTAAGGGGACAGAGGCTGCGATGGCTTCCCCTCTTTGAAAGGAAACTTTAAATGAGCGGGGAGGTTTGAGCGAGGCGGAGACGGCCTTGCGTTCGGAGGTCCTCAGGGTAGTGTTTAACAATGAGGCTCTGATTTCCACTCAGCCAGCGCAGAACAAGAGCGCCGTGTTTACACAACGAGCCCCATTCTCCCAGCAGCTACAGAGAGAGAGAGAGAGAGATTCAGAACAAACAGAGACGACCATATGCCCCGAAGCAAGTGCACACACACACACACACACACATACTCACACACACACACACACAACTGCACGCGCACAAACACACACACACACACACACACACACACACACACTCTCACACACACACACACACACACACACACACAACTGCACGCGCACAAACACACACACATACACACACACACACGCAACTGCACGCACACAAACACACACACATACACACACACACATACATACACACACACATACATACATACACACACACACACACACACGCACACACGCACTCACACGTACTCACATACGCACACACACACATACACACACACGCACTCACACATATACACACACATGCACACACAACTACTCGCATACACACATACACACAACTGCACACACACACGCACATACACACACCACAGACACACACTCTCACACACACACGCGGCATGCGGGCGCACTCCCCGCACACACACACATACTCACGCACACACGCAGCTGCATGCATGCTGAACACACCAATACCACTTCGTGTTGGCCACCTTTTCTTCACAAGGTATAGCAGCCACTCATACTCTCGGCTAGCCTAGGGTGAGCAGGTAAATGGATAACGTATGAGTGTGTCACAGCCTTGGCAGGAGGTTCATGTTAAAGCCAGACACCTTCAGTGGCTCTGGCCTCCCAGTCCCCCAGGCGCCACCCCACAATGCACTGCACTATGTTCAATGGTGTATAGATGTGTTTCTGGTAGCAATTACCTCTACAGGTTTAGTCGAGGGAGGGGTATAATAGCAACTGTGGAGACTGCTGCTCCTGTGCCGTGCTTTTATAACAGGAGACAGTTCCTCTAATTAAGTGCACGGGGACTGCAGTGAAGGAGGCCTGCCACCATAGACGTTTGGTGTGTGCGCTCTGGTGTGGAGCAGTGATCTCTGTGGTGCTTCTGTCCAAGCCGGGACAGTCCTGTGTCCTCATTCTGCTGATGGGGTGTCAGGGAGGAGAGGGAGTTGTTCTGGTTTTTACCTGTCCTGAGTTTAAACATTGAGATTGAGAGAGTGCAGGATGTGTGTGTGTGTGTGTGTGTGTGTTAATAACTTAATTGTGTGTTGTATTGTGCATTTGTGTTCGTAGTTGTGTCATGTTTGTGTTTATATTGCGTGTATGTGTGTGTACATGTGTGTTCCTATTAGCATTCTCTTGTGCACGTGTGTGTGTGCTAGTGTTTGTATTGCATGTGCATTTGTGTCTGCGCGTGTGTGTATTGTGTGTTGTACGTGCGATTGTGTTCATATTCGTATCGTGTATCTGTGTTTGTGTTTATATTGTGTGTATGCGTGTCAGTGTTTGTATTGTGTTTGTTTGTGTACTTCTGTCTGCGTGTGTGTGTTAGCATCAGTATTAGTGTATGTTTGTTTTTCTGTTTGTTTTTAGTTAAATCTCCTCTGGATCCCCACACTACAGCTGTAGGCTAGTCTCACGATAAAACTCTGACAAATCCGTTAATCTCGCTTCTGTCTCCCGTCTCTCTCTTTATCTCCCTCTCTCTTTATCTCTCTCCCTCTCCCACTCCTTCTCCCTCTCCCCCCTCTCTCTATCTCTCTCTACCCCCGATTTCCTAAAAAGGAATCTTGTTAATGGCTAAAGAATGCAAATTTTGTCCCTTTATAATTTTGGTCACAAAACCACAAATAATTCTACTTTCCAATGCAATATATGTGTGTGTGTGTGTGTGTACGCACATACATCATGCATGCAGTAGAAATAGTTATAATTCAAGTATAGTTAACTATTAGCATTGTTATTTATTAAATTCAGCTTGTTACTTTGTTCGTTCTATGTTCCTGTGAGCAAGGTGAGTGACAGCCAAATACCAACGGCAAAAAAACGAGTGCCGTTTGTCTGACAATATTTTCAGACACTATTCATATCTAAATGACAGTGAATTACATGCGCATTAGTGTGTGGGTCATGTGACTTCTCTTCATTCATTGGTGGAAAAGGGTCACGTGACCACCCGTGTGGGTGGGGCTCTGTTATTGTGAGTCACAGGACCTGGCCTCAGTCAGTTATCTTATCCACAATCGTTTGCACCCATTTCCATAGAACAGTTGGATAATAACTGAACTTCCTGGCAAAATTACTGAAGCTACTCAGGGCTACCCAACCCTGTTCCTGGAGATTTACCATCCTTTTCGTTTGAAAGCTGATTCAGCGCACCTGATTCTACTGAATGAGCAGCTCAACACGATATCTAGCTGTTGAGTGAGGTGTGCTTTATTAGGGCTGGAGTGAAAACCTACAGAACGATAGATCCCCAGGAACAGGTTTGGGAAGCCCTGCTCTAGCTTGTGAATGGGTTTGTGCTTTGTTAGGGTTGGAGTGAAAACCCACAGGACTCTAGATCTCCAGGGTTGTGCGGCCCTGCTCTAGCTGTTGATTGAGATGTGCTTTGTTAGGGTTGGAGTGAAAACCTACCGGATGGTAGTTCTGGGCAGCCCTGCGTTAAGTACTTTGCTGAAGGGTCTAATAATAGTGCTGTTCCTGGAAATCAAGCCTGCAATCTCTGCCTTGCAAGCCCCGTTCCCTACCTGCTGTGCTCACCTGTGGTGCGTTCAGACCAAGCGGTGATGGCGGCCGGTTGCCGGGTTACGAGGCGTTTCTGCTTCTCATGCCTAATTTCCCACGGTGCCGCGTTGGCATGCATCGACCAATCAGAAACAGGCCCGATGGCGGTCTCAGCTCACCGCCACGTCAGTACAGTCTGCCCCAGAGGGTGCAGGGTCGGTGGTACAGAAACACAGGCCGGGGCCTTGTTTACCCAGCGTTCCCCAACATTGCCCAATGTTCCTCAATGTTCCCCAACATTCCCCAACGTTCCCCAACATTCCCCAGCATTCCCCAACGTTCCCCAACATTCCCCAACATCCCCCAGCATTCCCCAACTTCCTTGAACGGTCCTCAACATTCCCCTGCAGTCCCCAACATTCCCGAACGTTCCTCAACATTCCCCAACATTCCCAAACGTTCCTCAACATTCCCCAGCATTCCCAAAAATTCCCCAGAATTCCCCAACATTCTTCAACATTCCCCAGCATTCCTCAACGTTCCCCAATGTTCCCCAGCGTTCCCCAACGTTTCCCAATGTTCCTCAACATTCCCCAGCGTTCCCCAACAGTCATCAACGTTCTTCAGCATTCCCCAACGTTCCTCAACATTCTTCAACATTCCCCAACATTCTTCAACTGCGTCTGCGGTTAGGAATTCCAAGCACGATTGAGGGAGAGAACAAATGTATATGTAGCGCCAAATAAATAAATGGACTACTTTTGAAGCAAGTTTCTATCAGTATAAGTTTAATGGTCTTATCATCTTTAATTCGCTTGAGTAAATCAAGTTAAAGAATGCAGACGCACACACACACACACACACACACGCACACGAACATGCATTTCACAGGAATAAGACATTTTCAGGACCCGATAAGGCTGTGGATTTCTGAAAGCGCAGCAGATGTCTGTTCGCGCTAACGTGCTAAATGGAAGCCCGCGCGGAGCGTATCTCCGTGCGAAGCCGGCGGCTCGTCGGAGGTGACTGACAGGCGTCAGAAAACCTGGACGTCTCCGCGCGGCAGATGGCGGCTCCGCGCGGCGCGGCTGAGCGGGGAAGCGCCAAGCGTATCCCAGACCGCACCGGTGCCAGGGCCGCGGCTCGGCGTCGAGCCGCTCCGTCTCCCAGAATTCCCCCCCGACTTCACGCGGCCCGGATTGAAAAACCGGCCCACGTCTGTGAGTCACCTGCCGCCGGGGCGCGGAGGAGCCGCCGTTCGTTTGTCCCGAAAAACTCGGCTCGCCCCGGTCGCGGCGCTGAGGGACGCTCGAGGTACGCGTCCCGTCCCGTCCCGTCCCGTCCCGTCCCGTCCCGTCCCGGCCCGGGGCTTTCTGTCCCTCGGCTCGTTGCCGTAGCGAGAAGTGCCGGGGGTTTTTTTTCGAGAAGTGACTAAAGATAGACCCCCCCCCTGAGTAACTTAACGTGATGGCTGAGTAACGCATCAGCCGTGGGACTGCTGGAACAACCGACTCACAAACTTCCTCTGTCCCACTCCTCAGTCCATCTCTTGCTCTCTCTCCATCTCTTTCTCCCCCTCTCTCTTTCTCACCATCCTTCTCCCCTTGTTCTGTATCTCTCTCCCTCCCTCCCTCTCTCTTCTCTGTCTCACTCTCTATCTTAGCACGTCTCCCCCTCTCTCTCTTTCTCTCAATTTCAAATTCGAAAAAATGTTTTCTTGGCCTGACATATTTCCATATACAGTGTGCTCAGGAATAACTGGCGCCCGTCAGTGGCAATGCACAAAAAATAAACAGTCAAAAATAGACGCGTACGTAAAGCTTTTGTACGTGTTGCCAAAAGCCAAGCTTTCCGAAAAAAACATTACAATGTACATAAACCACAATGCGTGACACAACATGTCAGGACATACCGTATAAACACGTAAGCATTGCGCGTACGCTCTCTCTCTCTCTCTCTCTCTCTCTCTCTCTCTCTCTCTCTCTCTCTCTGACACACTTCTGACTCTGGATCTGACATGGTGTTGATACGGAGATTGAGGCGATGACTTCATGCGCATGAACTTTGCCACCCCTCATTAGGGCACGATTAAGGATATAATTAACTGCCCCTGTAGCCCGCAATTACCCCCCCCCCCCTGCTCTCTGCTGGCTTGCCCTGCCCCATCTCTCCCAGAACGGCACCGAGCGGAGGGGGTGAAGACACTGGAGGTCCTTCATGTCTCCGGCCGAGGCTCATTCGGGCTGGTTTGGGCCCAGTTCCTGCGGCCTCGTCCCGCTCAAAGGGCCATTGTAGTCCTGCGGTCACCGCCACCGTTACATCACCCCCCCGGGGTTGTTTTGTGCCGCTCACGTGTCGGGGGGGCGGTCAGCGGGGGTCAGGACCGCCGACGGGGCCCGGCGTGCCCCCCCCAGACGTGTGCGGTGGGACACCCGGGCCACACCGCACGCCTGTTTTCCCTTCTGATGAAACGAAACGTTCACAGGCCTTTTTATTGTGTTCTGCTGCTGGTACCACGGAGGGGGAGGGGGAGCACAGTGGTACAGTGGCTGGCACTGTTGCCTCGCAATCGCAGAATGTTCTGGGTTCTGGGTTTGACTCCCACCCGGCCCGTATCCTCTCTGGAGTCCGCGTGGTCTCCCCCCCGTGTTCACGTGGGCACTCCGGTTTCCTCCCGCGGGCGATGCACGCAGCCCACGGACTACAGATGACAATCAGCGACAACAGAAATGTTATTAACGTGCACTGTCCCTGTGAAATAATAAGCTAATAAATTTCATTCAAATGGAATGGCCATTCCAGCCCCTCGTTCGTACGCGACCCCTAAACGGGGAACTCTTCCGGGTCAGGCTGCACCTGTGCCTGGGCCTGGACCGTGTTGCCCTTTGCCCCAGTTTGGCTGAACCTCCCCCCCCGGCTCTGTAGACACAGTGTGGCAGGGCGGGGCGCCCTTGTTCGAGAGAACCGCTGAGCGCGAGTCGCCGGGCCGTTATCGCGAGACAGCCTGTCCCTGATCCGCGGCCCCGCGGTGCACCTTAAGGCCGTAAACATTGCGTACGCGCTCAGGAATCTTAAGCACCGTGCAGTAAATTGCGGGTTCCTCCCACCGCGCTCCCCGTGTGTGTGTGTTCTCCCTGCCCTCTCTGTCCAGCGCCAGCGACTCTGTTTACCCCCCCCTCCCGGCCCTCGGGAGACTGCGCGGAGGTAAATAACCCTATCAGCAGCGTCAAAAAGCCCCGGCTCCAGCGGGCCCTTCTCCCACCCCCGCCGGCTCCCGAGGTGCAGGGTGCGGCCCCCGTATCTATCGCAGGGCTGTTTGTTCCCTTTATTCGGAGAAAAGAGAAATAAAAGCTCGGGAGCGGTAATGTGTTCTCGGAGGGCTCCTCCCTGGGTGCGTGGGGGTCACACCAGGACAGCGGGGGCCGCCCTAAAACACAGCTCTCCCCCCCCCCCCCCCCCCATTGCGTGGAGCCCAGCCCTGTGTAATTTTATGAAACGGTAAATGCATTTGTATCGTGCCTTTATCCAAAGGGCTGTGCAATTGATGCGTCTCATTCACACACAAGCAAGGCACCAGTCGGCTCGTCAGGGGCGATTGGGGGTTTGGAGTTCGGTGTCTTGCTCAGGGACACAGCCAGGGGCGGAATTGAACCAGCAACCCTTTCCTGAGCCAATGTTACCGCCATGAAGCTCTTTGGAGTTACTCAGCTTAGGTGGGTCAAAGGTTGACTTATGCCAATGTACAACTCATTACACAACTCATTACACAAATGTGACTGTGATTCTGCACCCCTTTCAGTGGGCTTTCATTTGGTTGGTTTTAGTACACTTTAGGGCCGGGCTTCTCAACTCCAGGTGCTGAGGGTCACAGTGTTTGCAGGTGTTTGCTCAAACGATCCCCATACACCACCTGATTTCAGTAACAACCTAATTTCCTGAAGAACCAAGGCGGTGAAATAATGAGTGAAATCAGGTGGTGTTGTGCACGGCTGGAACAAACACCTGCAGACACTGCAGCCCTCAGGACCTGGAGTTGAGTAGCCCCGGTCGAGAGTGTCTCTCTGCCAGCTGATTGCCAGTTTTGAGTGAAATAATCGCCACTCAAAATGGAGATGTTGCCGGATTTGATATTTCCATCCCCTTTTCAACAGATACGATGTGGAATTCGCATATTTACTGGATCTTGAGTCAATATTTCCATCTCTCCATGGCTTGTCTGTCATGTGGTGGTTGAAGGGTTATGATTCCTATATCTGCCGTGCCTTCCTGGCTCTCTGTGTTCCTTTGTCCGATCGTTTGAGGGAGGCCTGCTCAGGTTAGGGAGGATGACGTCATCGCATTCATTCTTCCTGGTCTCTCCTGAAGAAGGGGATCTACTCCTGGGGTCCTCACTCCTGGTCCTGGAGAGCCGCAGGGTGTGCTGGGGTCCTCACTCCTGGTCCTGGAGAGCCGCAGGGTGTGCTGGGGTCCTCACTCCTAGTCCTGGAGAGCCGCAGGGTGTGCTGGGGTCCTCACTCCTGGTCCTGGAGAGCCGCAGGGTGTGCTGGGGTCCTCACTCCTGGTCCTGGAGAGCCGCAGGGTGTGCTGGGGTACCCTAACCCTAACCCAGTGGTCCTCACTCCTGGTCCTGGAGAGCCACAGGGTGTGCTGGGGTACCCTAACCCTAACCCAGTGGTCCTCACTCCTGGTCCTGGAGAGCCACAGGGTGTGCTGGGGAACCCTAACCCTAACCCAGTGGTCCTCACTCCTGGTCCTGGAGAGCCACAGGGTGTGCTGGCTTTTGTTGTTACTCAGCACTTAATTGGTCAATGACAGCAGAATACAGAGTTAACACACCTCAAAAAACCAACACACCCTATGGCTCTCCTGGACCAGGAGTGAGGACTGCACTGTTCTTAACAAACCGTATGTTTGTAGTTTTATACGGGGGGTTGTTAGCTGTTTGAATCTATGATTTGTGTAATGGTTGTACGTTGGCATAAGTCAACCTTTATGCTTTAATCATACGGTTGTGACTCGCCAGTCTGAGAATGTTGTTGGCCAAGTCTGGCAATCTCACTCTCATAACTCTGTGGGTATGCCGTCCTGCATTGTGCCTTTCTCTGCGGCAACGCAATGTTACAAAATTAGTCATTAGTAATCTAGTCTGCTAATGTAATGTGACAAAACCTAAAATGTGTCCAATTCCTCATTTTGACAGGACACAGTCTATAACAAATCATTGAAAACAGTGTGAAAAGGAAAACAGGGATATTAAACACATTTAAGGCTTTATTTGCGTCTCAGAAGTGCCATTATTCCTCTGTTGAATGCAGATGGCTTAACGCACAGCTTTTATCTCAGTCTGAAGTGGGAAAATGGCAGATAATTGCCGGTTAGGCTGGTCTCTAATGCAGTGCAAATGAAACCTGAAAAGACCAACCACGTCCATCTCTCAGATAAACTATTAAGTTGTTTTTTGAGAGCGAAATTACAGGTTGGATGGGTCTTGAAGATCAAGATAAATGTCAGTTTGAAAGTTTAGAAACAAAAGTAAACTAGTTGGAGCAGAAGTGCATGTCTGTGTGTGTGTGCATGTGTGTGCTTGTGATTGTGTGTGTGTGTGTGTGCATGTGTGTGCTTGTGTGTGTGTGTAGGCGGGTAATATTGTCTGAATTCTTGTCCATACAGGTGTGTCGTACTTCTTGTAATTGGATGTAAAGGAAATGGAAAATGTCCTGTTGAGATATTCGCTCAGCGTGATGTATGTTGTGCTTAAGTAAGACTTAGGTATGCTTAAGTGAGTCTCAGCCTTGCTTAAGTGTGTCTCAGCCACGCTGAAGTGAGTTTCGGCTGTGATTAATTGAGTCACAGGCTTTCTCTAAGCCTCAGCTGTGCTGAAGTGTGTCACAGAATTTCTGAAAATGAGCCTCAGTGGTGCTTAAATGAGTCACAGCCTTTCGTAACATAAGCCTCAGCTGTGCTTAAGTGAGTCATTGCTCCAGGGGGAGGATTGTCTCCTGCTTAGTCTAATCAACTGTACGTCGCTCTGGATAAGAGCGTCTGCCAAATGCCAACAATGTAATGTAATGTAATGAGTCACGGCCTTCCTTAAAGTGAGTCTCAGCTATGCTTCAGTGAGTCACAGCATTTCTTAAAGTAACCCTCAGCTGTGCTTAACTGAGTCACAGCCTTTCAGTAAGCCTTAGCTGTGCTGCAGTGCGTCACAGCCTTCTTTTCTCAAAGTCAGCCTCAGCTGTGCTTAAGTGCGTCAGTGAGCCTCAGCTGTGCTTAACTGAGTCACAGCCTTCCTTAAAGTAACCCTCAGCTGTGCTTAACTGAGTCACAGCCTTTCAGTAAGCCTTAGCTGTGCTGCAGTGCGTCACAGCCTTCTTTTCTCAAAGTCAGCCTCAGCAGTGCTTAAGTGCGTCAGTGAGCCTCAGCTGTGCTTAAGTGCGTCAGTGCGCCTCAGCTGTGCTTAAGTGCGTCAGTGAGCCTCAGCTGTGCTTAAGTGAGTCAGTGAGCCTCAGCTGTGCTTAAGCGAGTCACGGCCTTTCTTAAAGTGAGTCTCAGCGGTGAGGATTTAAAACCCTGCCCCCGCGCGCTGGAATGCGGCTCCTGTTCGCAGGGTCAGGTTATCGCCCGCGGTTTGTGCAGGGGGACGACAAACACCAGGCGCTTCTGCCGCAGATGAGACGCGTAACACGTTCGGCAGGAAATACCGGGGCCAGGAATTCCGCTGACGGCGGCTGGAAGGCGGAGAGCTCCAGATAAGCCGGTGCGCGAGGGGTACGCGAGGTTTCAAAAACACGGAGAGCGTCCTTCCACAACCCCGTCTTCTCACGGAGGGGCCGGAAGATGTGGTTACTCTGCCCCCCCGATCCTCGCCTCCCCCACCTCCTCAGCTCCGCGGCAGGCCGTTGCCGTGGGCGACCTTTTTCGCCTTTGTTTGCCCCCAGTTGCCCCTGACAGAGGTGCTGTCGTGCCTCTACACATCTGGGAGCGGTGTGGCGCAGTATGGAGGGAGAGAGAGAGAGAGAGAGAGAGAGAGAGAGAGAGGGCAGGAACCAGAGAGAGGGAGAACACATAAACATGAGTTAGATCTAACAAGAGAGAGAGAGTGAGTGAGAGAGAGGCACAGTGAGATGGAGAGCTAGAGAAACACAGAGATAAACCGAGAGGAAACGTACAAAGACTACAGACACGATAAGAGACAGAGATAGAGAGAGAGAGAAGGGGGGAGAGAAAGAGAGAGAGAGGGAGGGTGTAAGAAAGCGAGAGCAAAAGAGAGGGAGATAGGTGAGAGAGCGAGGAAGAGAGATGGTGAGAGAGAGAGAGGAGGAGAGAGAAGATGAAGGAGAGAAAGAAAGAAAGGTTTCAGCCCACAGCTGCTCCAGCCTACATCAAAGGCAGCCGTGGCGTGTTGCGTGTTCTCTAGCGTGTGGTGGCTGTGTGTTCACACGCACCAGACCCGGCCACGCAGCGGGACGGCCTGGCCCTGCCGTGCCACCGCGCAGTTACCACGGAGACACAGGGGTGGGGGGGACACCTGGTCCCTAAGACTGGCAGGTGGGGAACATGGTGGTAAAGGGGGGGGTGGTGGTTGGTTGTAAAAAGTGAGCTACTGCGTCGTAAAATCGTGCCACCTGTTTCGCTCACGCCAAGGAGAGACACACAAACACACACACACACACACACACACCTCATAGTGTACCCCTTCTGTGGTCTGGGGGTGGCTAGCGCTCAGACACACAGTCAGTGTTAAACCTAAATCTGCTCTGAGTTACCATGGGACTGACTGAGAGAGAGAGAGAGAGAGAGGGCATTTAATGTCTCTTGCACTCGTATGGCCCCCGAAGGTTTTCCTGTTGACCTCCCAGGATGTCCCGGCGCTGTCCCACAATGCACTCTGTTGCCGGACGGATCAGGGCAGAGCGGGTCGTCCGGGTTTTTTCGGACGCTGTGTCCGCGTCGCGCGCAGGAAGGACAGGAAGCCGCGTTTGTTTGCAGCGAGGCCCCCCGTGTTCTGCGTGCGTCGTCTGTACACGGTGTTCTGCGCGTCTGTGCGCCCTCGAAAGGCTCCCGGAGCCTCTCTCATTGTGAGCGGAGATCGGCAGGGAACGCAGCTGGCGGTTGCTGCGGAAACCAGGAAATGGTGCTGAGGCTCTGAGAGAAAGGGGGGGGGGAGGGGCGTAGTGGGGTTACGGGGGGGGGGGGGGGGGGGGGGGGTGATTGAGGGACACTCACTCGCCCTTTACACCCTGGAAGCAGTGCCCCTCGCCCCGCCCCGCCCTGCCCGTCGCCCCTGACGCGTGTAACGCCCACCGTGCTGACATTTGCACTTCCGACACGGGCGAGCGAGTGACCTTCAGAGCCGGCGTCTTCGCGAGCGCTCCCCACAGATCCCTGCTCCGCCCCCCCCTTCCTCTCAGCGGGGAAGTATCTGGACTCTCCGGCAGCGCTTCTGTGCGTGCGCTCCGATTTTTTTGTTTGTGGAGTAACGCGTGGAGTAATTTGATTAATTAATCAAGGTTAATTAGTCTTCGAGGCCACGTCTGAGTGGAGAGGAGAGGCAGCGGAGGGTGGTGCTGTCAACGCCCGGCTT
Organism: Conger conger; assembly: GCF_963514075.1. Classification (NCBI taxonomy): domain Eukaryota; kingdom Metazoa; phylum Chordata; class Actinopteri; order Anguilliformes; family Congridae; genus Conger; species Conger conger. Next base: position 6,838,470 of record NC_083760.1, on the reverse strand, counting down.
TCTGCTGCGCTTGAGTGACGGTCGGAGTCACAGGGAGAGGGACAGAGAGAGGGGGGGGGGGAGGGGGCGAGAGGGACAGTAAGGGAGAGATAGAGCGAAAATTGGCAACACAATTTGTGGCTACCTGCCACAACCCGAGAGACCCCAATAACCTCTGATAATTGTCAGAAATTTTAACTGTCGTTATTTTATCGGGGTCAGCATCAAGCCCAACTTTTAGTGCGGCAAGTCTTTTGGGGGTTTGTCCTGGAAACGTTTAAAGGATTTGGGGCCTGTCGAGTGAATCTTGGGTTGTCCGCTGAGCTTGCTGAGGCCACATAATATGTCCCTGCGTGTAGAATAGTCCGACAGACATCGCAAGCCGCGTCGTCATAAACTTAGGCGGCCTGTACCGTAGGGGTTAAGGTGCATGACTGGGACACGCAAGGTCGGTGGTTCTAATCCCGGTGTAGCCACAGTAAGATCCGCACAGCCGTTGGGCCCTTGCATTGCTCCAGGGGAGGATTATCTCCTTCTTAGTCGAATGAACTGTAAGTCGTTCTTGGATAAAAGCGTCAGCCAAATGCCAATAAGGGAATGTCATATAATGCAATGTAATGTAATGTAAAATGTCACCAAACCTTCTGCTACCTGCTTTGCCTAGCCGGGGCAGGTATGGGTGGGTGTTTAAAGCAGAACGGGTTTGGCAGTGTGGCACCGGGAGAGCGTCCAAACCTCCCCGGCCCAGGGGGACGGGATCAGGAGTAACCGGCTCTGCAGAGACAGGTAGTGTGTGTGTGTGTGTGTGTGTGTGTGAGCGGCGCTAATTACGCTTCCGCCCGCGACGGCCCGTCGTGTCAACACCCCCCCCCCCCCCCCCCGGCGCTAATGCGGAAACGTCACCCTTTCACGGAGTCTCCTCCGTTAAACCCCGGACTCGGGGGGGAAATTTAGGCTGTGTTAGGCTGATTTAGGCAGACCTTTATTACTCCCCCGGGGGGGAGCTGTTCGGAGGGGACGGGTGTGAGAAAGCAGGGGCGTGTTGGCTTCAGCCCCGGCGAATATCCGTCCGTTTGTACAGTACAGTCTGAAATGGGGGGGGGGGGGCAGGTTCACCTCGCAGTGACCTGACCGTTCCACCACCACCCCCCTGTCTCTCTCTCTCTCTCTCTCTCCCTCCCTCTCTCTCTCTCTCTCTCTCTCTCTCTGTCTCAAATTTGAATTCAAATTCAAATGAGCTTTATTGGCGTGACCACACATCAGCATAGTATTGCCAAACCAATTATTTCCATAAAACGACAATCGTAGAAAACGGCAGTAGAACAAATAGAACAGTAATAATTGACAGAGCCACGATCGATTAGACAAATGTTCGAAGCATGTACGATAATATTTGCTGTAGGGGGACCCTCAGTAATGGGGGTGGGGTTAGGGGACTTAAATCAGGGCTGTTTTTTTGGGGTCTCTCTCTCCCTCTCTCCCCCCACTCCCTCTCTCTCCCCTGTTGTGCAGGGCTTCTCTCTCTCTCTCTCTTTCTCCCCCTCTATCCCTCTCTCTCCCTCCCTCTCCCCTGTTGTGCAGGCTTTTCTCTCTCTCTCTCTGTCTCTCTTTCTCCCCCTCTATCCCTCTCTCTCTCTCTCTCCCCTCTCCCCTGTTGTGCAGGGCTTTTCTGAGTTACTGCCGTTGGTCGGTTGGTCAGTCAGTGAGTGAGTGAGTTGGTTGGTTGGTCAGTCGGTCAGTTGGAGGTCTGTCGCTGGTCAGTCGGTCGGTCAGGTGGGGGGTCTGTCGCTGGGTCAGTCGGTCGGTCAGGTGGGGGGTCTGTCGCTTGCGTCCCTCTCCTGCGTCAGCAGTGCTGGTGTGACAGTGACGGACAGGCTGTCAGAAAGGTCATGTCTGGGGGTGTCACAGCGACCCCCCCCCCAACCGGGCGTCCTGATGATGTGAGCTGTGACACGAGGAGAGATCTGTGAGAGAGGGAGAGAGAGAGAGAGAGGGAGAGAGAGGGGGGGGAGAGGGAGAGAGAGAGAGAGAGAGGGGGGGAGGGAGCAGGAGAGAGAGAGAGAGGGAGGGAGAGAGGGGGGGAGAGAGAGAGAGGGGGGGAGAGAGAGAGAGAGAGAGAGAGAGGGGGGGGAGAGAGAGAGAGAGAGAGAGAGAGAGGGGGGGAGGGAGCAGGAGGGAGAGAGAGAGGGAGAGAGAGAGGGAGAGGGGGGGAGAGGGAGAGAGAGGGAGAGGGGGGAGAGCAGGAGCGAGAGAGAGAGAGAGAGGGGGGGGAGCAGGAGAGAGGGAGGGAGAGAGAGAGAGAGAGAGAGATGGAGAGAGAGAGAGAGAGAGAGAGAGGGGGGGAGAGAGAGAGAGAGAGAGGGTGAGGGAGCAGGAGCGAGAGAGAGAGGGAGAGAGGGGGAGAGAGAGAGAGAGAGAGGGTGAGGGAGCAGGAGCGAGAGAGAGAGGGAGAGAGGGAGAGAGGGGGAGAGAGAGAGAGAGAGAGAGGGTGAGGGAGCAGGAGCGAGAGAGGGAGAGAGGGGGAGAGAGAGAGAGAGGGGGGGGGGAGCAGGAGAGAGAGAGGGAGAGTGAGAGAGGGAGAGAGAGGAGAGAGAGAGGGAGAGTGAGAGAGGGAGAGAGATGGACTCAGAGGGAGTGACATATTTAGTTGCGTCATCTGAGGATGTGACTTCTGTTCGGCCTTTTGAAGTTGAATTGTTCCAAATCAAGAGGACGGGTGTGCTGGGGAAACAGCAGTTAGTACACACAGGGCTCGCTTCAATATCGGTTACTCATATTACACAGATTAAGCTTAGTCCTGGAGTGAGTTCTCTGTGGAGAATCTCCTTTCAAAATATAATTTAGTCAAGGGCTAGGCGTTATCCCGGTCTGTGAAACTGGCTGATAAACTCACAGCGCATATTCTTGGTCGACGACGTGTGATCGATGTTTTCAACTCGGCTGTTATTTAACTGCTATTGAAATTTCACCGGTCCTGCCAACGTCCCCCGGAGGCCTAAAAGTAACCGAAATTTAAATTAGAGAAGTAGTGTAGTCACTGTGAAGTTTTTAAGTTTTTGCAGCTGAAGCTGGGTTCTGGAGCGAGACGCGGTGCGTGTGCGTGTGCGTGTGCGTGTGCGTGTGTGTGTGTGTGTGCGTGTGCGTGTGCGCGTGCGTGTGCTGCGCGTGCGTGCGGTGCGTGTGTGTGTGTGTCTGTGCGCGTAGTGCGTGTGCGTGTGCGTGCGTGTGCGCGTGCGTGCGTGCGTGTGTGTGTGTGTGTGTCTGTGCGCGTGCGTGCGTGTGTGTGTGTGTGCGCGTGTGTGTGCGCGTGTGCGTGCGTGTGCGGTTCGGGTGCGTATTTGGGACACCTTCCCCGGGCTCCTCTGCCACGCTCCTGGCTCCTGGCGCCGGTCCTGGGGCGATTGCATCAGGAAGAGGTGTGAGCTCGGGCGTGAGTCACCGCTCGGCTCTGCCATGCTAATGAAGCAACGCTGCATAGTTTCGCGGGCGATTAGCACGATAGCCCCGGCTAACCGCTGCCTTCGCTTTCCTGTCTGCGCGGAGAGCGCGGCGCACCGACGCGGAACGTGACATTTAATGCCGTCGCCCGCCGTCCGTTCGGCCCGCCGAACGGTCCCCCACGGGGGGAAGCTTAGCGCCGTACGCGGTTCCTGTGGTTCGACTGCGTTCGCTGTTAGCAACCGTTGAGGTTGAAGGTTCTTGTTTGGATTTGTTTTTTTGAGAGCAGTGTAGGTGTTTTTCTTTTTGTTGAACTGACCCCCCCCCCACCTAAACATTTACATTTCAGTCAGATATTTTTTAATCCCGCACACACACACACACACACACACACCTGACCCCTGCGTCAGGCATACGCTACACGCACGGACGTGTTCGCGCTGCACTGAAGTTCAGAGCGTGTGCCGGTGACCTCCATTTGACCCCTCTCAAAGGTCGCATCCACGCTGGGGCTGCAGCAGAACGTCTGTCTGCTCCCATAATTCAACTGAACTCGGAGATGCCCAACATCGCAATCCCAGAATTCCTGGGGCATCTCCGGAATCACTTCCATCTGGCCTACTTTACAATCTGTACGTCTCTCTCTCTCTCTCTCTCTCCCTCTCTCCCCCTCCTGTTTGCCGTGTTTCTTTCTCTCTCGCGTAATCTCTCTCTTTCTCTCTTATTCTCACGACTAAAATCGATCAAGGCTTTTCTCTCTCTCACTCTCTCTCTCCCTCTCCCTCTCATATCTTTGGCAGTCAGATCCCAGTGCAGTTTGGATTTTTCACAGGCCGATATGGTCTCTGCACACAATAGAACATCATCTAATATGTTCACATCAAACACAACCCAGGATTCAATCAATGCCCTTAACTTTGACCTATAAAAACTTCTAATAGTTTTATTCTTCTTCGGCAACTTCAGTAATCGCCGAAACTTTTTTATGAAGAAAAAGGGAGAGCTTCTTCAGTGACCTACAGCACCAGGGCTCAGCAAAGGAGAGGGAAGGTGTGTGTGAAACTGCCATGTCATACACTCAGTACGGTTGTCGTGGAGTTCTTGGAGATGAATGCTCTTTGTCTGTAAACACAACTGCAGGGTTATAGACTGGGATGGTCCATTGTGTTCTGTGAAGGAAATATTTTCTGTTGCAACATAACTTTTTATTGCGTGACAAATTGGTACGTTAAAAAAGGTATGCATATATTTACTTATATTAAATTATTTTCGGAGACTTCGTCAAGTAGACCGCCGGCTTTGAGATTTCAGGAACCCCGTAATCCTCGTTTTACAGAGAACACAAATCTCCCCCAAAACGCGTTAATCCTCCTCTCGGCTCAGCCCGGCGCTGATTCGGTGTGTTTCTAAATTTGGGCTGAGACAATGAGGCAGGGCTTCATTTCACAGGAGGGTCCCTACCCACCCCCTGGGGGCTCTGAGTGACAGCTCTCTCTGGCTCGCTCCCAGGTGAATACGATACAGGGAAAATTCAGAAAAATAGCTTCAAAAATATGTTCATTAAAAACACACACCCATATTCACATATATGTGTGTGTATATATATATATATATATTACATGAATAAGTACGGTGAGTTTACTTAATTTGGACAGTGACACATTTTTTGTTGTTTTTGTTTCTCTGTACTCAGTTGAAATAAAACAGTGCAGCTTTAATCTGAGGGTTTCTGCATCCGTGTAGGGTGAACCGTGTAGGAATTACAGCCCTCTTCATGCATCAACATCATCATCATCATCCCCCTCGATTTTACGGGACTTACGGACTGCACTGTGCATGTATCTGTGATGTATGGAGGAAGATCTGTGCGTATGTGTGTGTACACACACGTAATTTACGCCTTTTCTGGTCAGTGCTCAGATAATTTGATTCGCTGTGACCTCTGGAACCGTAAACAGTCATGAGGACCGCTGCTGCCTAATGGCCCAACAGATTGCACAATGTGTGTGTGTGTGTGTGTGTGTGTGTGTGTGTGTGTGTGTGTGTGTGTGTGTGTGTGTGTGTGAGAGAGAGTGTGTGTGTGTGTGTGTGTGTGAGTCTGAGTGTGTGAGTGTGTGAGTGTGTGAGTGTGTGTGTATGTATGTGTGTGTGTGTGTGTGTGTGTGTGTGTGTGAGTGAGTGTGTGTATGTGTGTGTGTGTGTGTGTGTGTGTGTGTGTGAGAGTGTGTGTGTGTGTGTGTGAGTCTGTGAGTGTGTGTGTGTGTGTGTGTGTATATGTGTGTGTGTGTGTGTGTGTGTGTATGTATGTGTGTGTGTGTGTGTGTGTGTGTGTGTGTGTGAGTGAGTGTGTGTTTTGTGTGTGTGTGTGTGTGTGTGCATGTGTGCGCGCCGGGCCAGTGTGAGGTTCCTCAAACAGAACGGTCATGCACAGAGTAAGCCTCGTTAGCCTCCTCAATCCCAGCATGCCCTGCTGCTGCGGCTGTCATGCGGGGGTGATTTGCACGCGGTGGGGGGGGGGGTTGCCTCAGCTCCCTCGGGTCCAGCTTGTGCACTGTGGGGGTGTGGAGTGTTTCGACACTGGTGAGGAATGCCATGAGTCAGGGCTTTAGCCATGACATTGCAGTTTTTTGTTTTTTAAAATACAATACATACATTGCAGTTATTTATCTGATGGGTTTTTTTTATTTTTATTCAAAGCGACTTACAGTTGACTTACAGCCAATCCCTCCTGGAGCAAATACAGGGTCAAGGACCAAGCAGCTGCACTGATCTTATTGTGGCTACACCGGCGCTTGAATCACCGACCTTCCAGGCCGCAGTCATGTAGCCTAGCCACTCAGCTGCGGGGCCCCATACCGGTCCTGTACGGGGAGGGGACCGGGCCACAGCAGCTGTCCGCACGGGGGGCCTGAGCGGGGCGTGGCGGGGCGAGCGGGTCCCGGCCGGTCATGTGACAGGGTGTGGCGGGGGGTGTGGGCGAGGGGGGGCAGGGTGTGTGTGTGGGGGGGGGGGGGGGGGTGGGAGCGGGGATGTGCCTGAACACGCCTGACACATTACTGTGCACTTCTCTGTTTCTGCACACGCCCAGGTTGGTACAGGGTTACGCAAACCAGCAAGGTTACACACACACACACACACATGCAGACACACACTACACACACACACACACACACACACACACACACACATGCACGCAGGCCAGCACACACGCAGACACATACTATACACACACTATACACACACAAACGCGCAGACACACACTACACACTACACACTACACACTACACACTACACACTACACACTACACACACACACACACACACACACTACACACATGGCATTTATATAGCGCCTTTATCCAAAGCGCTGTACAATTGATGCTTCCCATTCACCCATTCATACACACACTCACACACTCACACACCAACGGCGATTGACTGCCATGTAAGGCACCGTCCTGCTCGTCAGGAGCATTCGGGGGTTGGGTGTCTCGCTCAGGGACACTTTGACATGCCCAGGGTGGGATCGAACCGGCAACCCTCCGACTGCCAGACGACTGCTCTTACCGCCTGAGCCAATGTCGCCCCATGTACACACACAGAGACACACACTAAGCATACAGCAGCACACTCAGACACAAATACACACACATACGCAAACATACACACACTTACACACGCACAAATACACACACACATGCTGAAGCATGCAGTCCAACACACAGGATACATGCACACTCACATAAATAGGCACACACACACACACACACACGCACAAACACACGCATACAGACAGAAGCATGCAGGCCATCACACACTGAAGCATTCAGGCCAGCACGCACACACACACACACACACACACACAGGTACTAATTGACTCACGTTCCCCGTCTTAACGCACAAAACAGGGTTTTTGGATTTCCCTTTTTTACGCAACCACCGCTCACTCAGCAGACTCAAAAATATCCGGGACAATGTTATCAGCCGTCTGCGCGTGCACGCGACACGCGTGTGCGCGCACCGAAAACATACGCGCTCCCATTATTGCGGGAATGTGTCTGCGCCTCCGTATCGCGACATCAGGCGGCGTTATTGTTGCGCGGCCGAGCCGCTCCGGTTGGCATGGCGCCCGGCCCGTCGCCGTGGCGCACAGGAAGTGGGGCCGCCGGCCGATGACGCTGGGGCATCTGGACCTTCTCACGTTTCCTCACCGCGATCGCGATAACGCACAGCCCCCGTTACTCACTCCTGCTGGGTTACTCAGCAGAGGGCTGGTGTAAACATCACCCCCCCCCAGGGACTCTCCAGTGCTTTTAAGCGTTTACATTCCAGTTAATACGCTGACAACTTTCATCCAAGTTGATTAGACTAAGCAGGGGAAAATTCCCCTCCTGGTGCAATGCGGGGGTTAAGGGCCTTGCTCAAGGGCACAACAGTTGTGCAGATCTTATCACGGCTGGAGCCGGGCTTGAACCTCCGACCTTCCAGGTTCCATTACATTACATTACATTGATGGCATTTGGCAGACGCTCTTATCCAGAGCGACGTACATTTGATTAGACTAAGCAGGAGACAATGCTCCCCTGGAGCAATGCAGGGTTAAGGGCCTCGCTCAAGGGCCCATTGGCTGTGCGGATCTCATTGTGGCCACACCAGGATGCAAACCACCGACCTTGCGGGTCCCAGTCATGTACCTTAGCCACACGGCTACTGGCTTCCCCTAGCTCTGTTTATATACCTTTCTCTCTCTCTCTCTCTCTCTCTCTCTCTCTTCCTCCCTCCCTCCCTTCTCTCCCCTCTCCCCTCTCTCTCCCTCCCTCCCTCCCCCCTCGCTTTCCCCCTCTCTCCCTCCCACCCTCCCCCCTCGCTTTCCCCCTCTCTCCCCTCTCTCTCCCTCCCTCCCTCCCCCCTCGCTTTCCCCCTCTCTCCCTCCCTCCCTCCCTCCCTCCCTCCCCCCTCGCTTTCCCCCTCTCTCCCTCCCTCCCTCCCCCCCTCCCTCCCTCTCTCCCTCCCTCCCTCTCCTCCCCTCCTCCTCTCCCTCCGTGCCGTGCCACCCAGCCCTGACTCAGGAGCTGTGCTGCTCAGTTGCGCTGCGTGGCGTGTGACGCGGTGGTTAGCGTGTTGCCGGGCTGCGTGGCGTTGGGCGGGTGACGCGGTGGTTAGCGTGTTGCCGGGCTGCGTGGCGTTGGGCGGGTGACGCGGTGGTTAGCGTGTTGCCGGGCTGCGTGGCGTTGGGCGGGTGACGCGGTGGTTAGCGTGTTGCCGGGCTGCGTGGCGTTGGGCGGGTGACGCGGTGATTAGCGTGTTGCCGGGCTGCGTGGCGTTGGGCGTGTGACGCGGTGGTTAGCGTGTTGCCGGGCTGCGTGGCGTTGGGCGGGTGACGCGGTGATTAGCGTGTTGCCGGGCTGCGTGGCGTTGGCCGGGTGACGCGGTGATTAGCGTGTTGCCGGGCTGCGTGGCGTTGGGCGGGTGACGCGGTGATTAGCGTGTTGCCGGGCTGCGTGGCGTTGGGCGGGTGACGCGGTGGTTAGCGTGTTGCCGGGCTGCGTGGCGTTGGACAGTTGCCACGGTGATTAGCGTGTTGCCGGGCTGCGTGGCGTGACTCGCTGCGCTGGCGGGGATGTGGTCAGGGGAGCGGGGGCCCCTCAGGCTCAAACTCTCACCCTGCGGTCTGCCTTTCTCCGCTTGACCCATCCGTCTCTCTCCTTTCTTCTCTCTCCCACCAGTCGAAACCTCTAAACGTTCCTCTAGCCGTTGATCCATTGATCTCGTGCCCAGAGCCACAGCTCCACATCCCCCCCCCCACCAGCTTCCTGTTTTGCCTCCATTTTGTTCACGTCTCCCTGCTAATGCTAACGCTAACGCTAGGCTCTGTGTGTCTCTGGCCTCCTATTGGGAGTGAGAGAAAGGGAGAGAGATATGGAGTGTGAGAGAGAGAGAGAGATAAGGAGAGAGAGGGAGGAAGAGAGTTACTGTTCACGTGGTTGTCGTTGCTGCTGTTGTCGTTTTGTGTGCATGGTTGCTTTGGCAATGCTATGCTGATGTGCGGCCTCGCCAATAAAGCTTATTCGAATTGAATTGAATTGGGATGGGGATGGAGCGACAGAGAGATGCAGAGAGAGAGAGAGATAGTGAGAGATGAAGATGGAGAGATGGAGAGAGAGCACTGTGAGTCACCCATAAGCGCTCCCTCCCTGGTTTACTGTACGTACAGGCAGTGATCTGGGAGCCGTGTAGTTCTGAGCCGTGTGTTGCTCACATGCAGGCACTCTGGGTGTGTCGAAGTGTCCCAGAGCAAGACACCTAACCCCCGAAATGCTCCTGACGAGCTGGTCGGTGCCAATCGCCATTGCCGTGTGAATGGGTGAATGAGAAGCATCAATTGTACAATTGTACAGCGCTTTGGATGAAGGCGCTATGTAAATGCCAGCCATTTACCGTGTTCCCATTTAGTCAGTAGTGTAACATGCAGACTTGCTTTGTGTGTGTGTGTGTGTGTGTGTGTGTGTGTGTGTCTGTGTGTGTGTGTGTGTGTGTGTGTGTGTGTGTGTGTGTGTGCGCGCGCGCGCGCGCCTTATCATTGTCAGTTTAATTGTCCCAACAGTCCAAATGCAGTTCAGATCGTGGTGAGGCACAGAACTATACCACTTAATCGCACTAAAGCGATAAAAAGTCTTATAAAACTGAAGAAATGCTGAGAGTCACACAGGCCAAGGCCATTAATAAGGCTGTCATTAAAACACTTCCTCGTGAGCAAAAGGAAACGTCCGTGGGAACACTGAGTAGACATGATAATAGTCCTGTGAAAAACACATACAGAGACACACACGTACACTGCACAGACACACACACACACACACACACACGTACACTGCACACATACAAACTGTACACAGACCCAAACAGACTCACACACAGACACACTCAGACTCACACACTCATACAGACACACAGGCACACACACAGTGAGCTGCAGCTGCTAGTGGGGAAAGCCCAGATGTTTTGGCGGCCAGCAGGCAGTGGTAAAACTGACACCGCACACACACACACACACACACACTTACACACTGTGCACGCACACACACACACACACACACACACACACACACACACTCACTCACTCATACTGCAGGCAGTGGTGAAACTGACACCGCACACACACACACACACACTCTGCACGCACACACTCTGCGCACACACACACACACACAGACACACACACACACCCATATGGCAGGCAGTGGTGAAACTGACACCGCACACACAAACACACACACACACACACACACACATACACACACACACACTCTGCACGCACACACTCTGCGCACACACACACACACACAGACACACACACACACACCCATATGGCAGGCAGTGGTGAAACTGACACCGCACACACACACACACTCTGCACGCACACACACACACACACACACACTCTGCACGCACACACTCTGCACGCACACACACACACGCACGCACACACACACACACACACACTCATACGGCAGGCAGTGGTGAAACTGACACCACACACACACACACACTCTGCACGCACACACACACACACACACACACACACTCTGCACGCACACACTCTGCACGCACACACACACACGCACACACACACGCACACACACACACACACACACACACACACTCATACGGCAGGCAGTGGTGAAACTGACACCATCATTCGCACAAAGCACAGCCCCCCCCCACCTTCGTAGAAAGAAGGCCCTGCATTAATTGGCCAGCATCCACAGGAAGCTGAAAAGGAGGGTCAAGGCAGCCAAGTAGTGTTGTCAGTGTCATTAATCCCCTCTCACCTCCACACACACACACAAACACACGCAGTCACACACTGTTCCTGGACGTAATTGGTCCAGTTCTCTCCCGAGGCCGTGTTCGGCCGCGTCCCAGCTTGAGTCCAGGACAAAATATGAGCACAGGAACTCAGAAGAAAACTGCTTATTCAGTGAGCACTACCAGCTGTGAGGCCGAGAGAAAAGAACAACACAACTTATTTATGGGACCACAACGACCTAGTTTGTCATATTCTGTAAATAGACCGTGATTTTAGGCGGGGGGTTTACTTTGACCGAAAAAGCCCAAAACGGGGCTTCCCGGCCCTCTGCCTAGAGATCAAGTTGGCAAGCCTCGCAGCTAAATGGGATTTCAAGATGTGCGCTCTTTTAGGGTTGGGAGTGAAAACCCACAGGGTGGTTGATCTCCAGGTACAGGGTTGGGCAGCCCTGCTCTAGCTGTTGAGTGAGGTGTGCTTTGTGTTAGGGTTGGGAGTGAAAACCTACAGGATGGTAGATCTCCTGGAACAGGGTTGGGCAGCCCTGCTCTAGCTGTTGAGTGAGGTGTGCTTTGTGTTAGGGTTGGGAGTGAAAACCTACAGGATGGTAGATCTCCAGGAACAGGGTTGGGCAGCCCTGGTCCACAAGAACTATCTTTCATGAGCTACAGGCCATGTTGTTCGCTCCTGTACCGCATAGCATTAGCAGCTAGCATTGTCAGTATGGAAATGCATTACGGGATGCAGAATGTGTTGTCAGAATTGAAATGAAAGGACAGGCAAGCCTTTGTTTGTTGCTGGTAATTGCAGAGAAGGTTCTGTAAGCCTTCATTTTCATGTATAGAGATGAGGACATTTGTTGATGGAGAAAGGGGGAAAACCATTACCCTGCGCTGTTGGAGCGGGGTTTGGGGTCGCCTTTGATTCGGAGTGAAGTTTAGGCTGCGCGTCTTCGGTAATTCAGCTCAGGATAGTGTTCTGGACTCTACAGGGGTACTCTTACAGGGGTAAACTACTGTAAATGCAGTTGCTCCTGTAATTCTCGGGCACTTAAAACGGCCTGTGCACTGTATATGTGATTTTAAATGGTAAGCACTGAGAGCTGCTTTGAGCCTGATGAAAGGAAATGAGGAACGTAATTCCAGGCATCTGCTTGCAGGCCTTGTGTTTGATGTCTTCAGTTGCGTTCAGCAAGTCCGGTACTCTTTGTTTGAGACGTTCGTCTGGAATATTCCGCCACGGAATCTTCGGCCGAGCGGTGACCTTTGACCCGATCGTGGCCCGCATTTCCCGCCGCGCACGAATGAGCTCTCTCCTCGCCGTGTCACTTCCTGTTAACCTCACCAGCTGTTCAGTCGCTGCTTCCCGTTGACCTCTCTCCCAACTGTTCGATCGCTTCCTGGCCACTTCCAGCTTAGGAAGGATGGCTTTCTTTTCCTGACCGGGAAGCTGCTCAACTCACCTCATGTTGTTTCTGGCAACGACTACGTCACGTGACTCGCAGTACGAACACGGTGTCCTTTTGAAAATATTCCAGCAGATTCATTGGACTTTCAGCGTTGAAACAGGGCTGTGTTTGTGGTTCAGTATCCTGGTGTTTATTCTACATAGTTCTTTGCACTCTCGAAAGTCTTTCGAGATTCATGTGGCAGTGGAGTATTTCAAAATACGAATAACATCTCCCTCCGTGTACAGTACAGCGAGTTCCATGGAATCAAGGTGGCTTATGGGATAGTGGTGCCCTCCAGGTACACAGCCCAGGACGTCATTGGCACTGCCGGCCTCTCCATACAGAGGAAGCGCCTGCTGACATCCAGACACACCTGACCGTCTCACCTGCGTTTACTGCTGCCTGGCAGCTGCCCGTAATCTTCCTCGTCTGCTTCCCTGGAATGCTGTCTTCCCTGGAATGCTGGGACTTGGACAATCCTCTTCCCCTTCAGATCCATCGTCACAGGTCGAGATGAGCATCCGTCCCCGTCTGTATGATCAGCCAGTCTCCGACAATAACTGACAAAATGGAAGGGCGGCCCACTTAAAAAAATGTAAAAAAATTATTTCGTAAGTTTTAAGAATTTTACTCTTGCTTTTTTAAACACACTTTCTCATCTGAAGTACGAGCACAAGAGAGTTTCATGACGAGAACACAGTTCTTTCCGCCCTGTCCCCCCGGTCCCAGTTGCCCACATTCCGGAGCCGGGAGAACTTTGAGGACGTTTGATGAGCTGTGCAACCCTTCATTCCGGAGCGCGTGAGACTTGAAAAGACGAGTTTCTTTTTCGGTTGCAACCGAGACGCTTCAGTTTGCATCATCTCCCCCTTCCTCTCCCCGCTCGGAGGCTCGCTGCCGGCAACCGGCACCGGGCGGGGGCCCCGGTCCGTTCTCCTGCCCTCCCGCGCACGTCCCCCGGTGACACTCGGGCGACGACGCGGCGCTGTGCATGTGCCTTAGCACGTTAGCACGTTAGCGGCAGTAGCCCTGGCGGAGAGGGACAGGAAGTAAGACAGGTGTTCCTGTGCGCCTGAGTCACGTTTCTCAGGAAGTGCGTTGCATCACCGAGCAGTTGCAGTTTCTGTCCGCCGCTTGTTTGTGGTTTTTCTTTTTCCCCGGTAGGGCCCCCCAGGAGAACGTGCCTTCCTCATCCTCCTCTTCCCTGTCAAGACTTCTGCGGAAGGGAGGGTGGGGGGGGGGGATGTGACAGAGGCACCAGTAACTGCCAACGGTGCCTGCCTGTTTTTAAAGTTAATTTCGGCTCCGCAAGGTTTTCAGTTTCTACCGTGTGAATTTTAACTGTGGCTCCTCAGATTTAGCACAACGAGTCGAGCGAAGCTGGTGGATCTGGATCTTTCGCCCTGAAAGTTTTTTGCGGATAAAAGTGATCGGTCGTCCTCCAAATATCCACTTTGTCGGTTGGAGAACATGGCTGCTCAGTGTGGTCTCTGAGGTTGTCTGAGATTGGTTACGTTCCCTCGCCTACGCGGTACAGAAAGGCGAGTGGTTGCGTAGCGTTTACCTCTCCTTTACCTCCGGGCTTCCCGGGGCTACAGAATTTACCCCTCTTGTCCCCTGCCCTTGTAACTGCTTTGTGCACAACGGCGCAAATTGTGCCCTGAATTAGCTCATTACGCTTTTTCTCAAACCTGTGATTGTGCAGGTGAATCAGTCTGCCGCTTTCAGTCGACTCCCCATGACAAAATGGTGGAAATTAATCTCCCTTTCAAAGCCTGGAGAAATGTATTTAGCCGAATGAGCGGTGCATGCTGGGACGGGGTCAAGATTACAGGTTGTCAAAAGGACCAAAGTGCTTTGTCCAACATTATTTCCCGGTAGCCATTCTTCTTTCTACAATCGTGTAGGTTTAAAAGAAGCCAAACTGATTGGATTTAAAATAAGAAAGTAGTAATAATCACGCAGGGTTGTTTCAAAGCTCCAAATCAAATGTGCTGTGTAGATGTATTTATTCGCAACGTTTACCAATGATATTCGGATGGTAGGGTTAGGGGAAAAACCGAGCATTTGAAACCAGTAATTTGCTGCTGAAAGTAAATAATTGGTGATACATTGGTGGATACATTTCACATGTATTTATGAAATTACAGGGCAAGGCAAAGTGATCCATATTTTGGTTTAAATGTAACGATGCCCGTATGTTTATGTGCGTGTGTATGCATGTGTGTGTGTGTATTGGAGTGTGTGCATTGCGTAACCACCGTAGCTTCCATCTCTCCGCCTGCCCGATCATGTCTGCCTGACATTTGAGGACATTTTAATGAGACAAGATGAAGTCACCTCTACCTTCTTTCTGTCTTTTTCAGTTGATTGGTGTGTGTGTGTGCGCGTGTGTTTATATGTGTGTGTGTGTGTGTTTATGCAGTATATGTGTATGTGTGTTTTCATATGTGAGTGCATGTGTGTGTGTGTGTTTATACAGTATATGTATGTGTGTTTATTTGTGTGTGTGCACGTGTTTATGCAGTATGTGTATGCATGTTTATACGGTGTTTGTGTGTTTATGTGCGCACATTTTTATATGTGTGTGTTGATGTGTGTGTGTGCGTGTGTTTATACTGCATGTGCGTGTGTGGTGTGTATGTGTGTGTGCGTGCGTGAGTGTGTGAGTGAGTTTGTGAGTGAGTGAGTGAGTGTGTGAGTGAGTGAGTGTGTTTGTGTGAGTGTGTTTGTGTGTGTGCACGTGCGCATGTGCATTTATGTGTGTGTGTGTGTGTGTGTGTGTGTGTGTGTGTGTGCGTGAGTGAGTGTGTGTGAGTGAGTGAGTGTGTGAGTGAGTGAGTGTGTTTGTGTGTGTGCACGTGCGCGTGTGCATTTATGTGTGTGCATTTATATATGTGTGTGTGTGTGTGTGCGCGTGCGAGTGCGTGTGCGTGTGTGAGTGTGTGTGAGTGTGTGTGTGTGTGTGTGTGTGTGTGAGTGTGTGTGTGTGTGTGTGTGTGTGTGAGTGTGTGTGTGTGTGTGAGTGTGTGAGTGTGTGTGTGTGTGTGTGAGTGTGTGTGTGTGTGTGTGTGTGAGTGTGTGTGTGTGTGTGTGTGTGTGTGTGAGTGTGTGTGTGTGTGTGTGTGTGTGTGAGTGTGTGTGTGTGTGTGAGTGTGTGAGTGTGTGTGAGTGTGTGTGTGTGTGTGTGAGTGTGTGTGTGTGTGTGAGTGTGTGAGTGTGTGTGAGTGTGTGTGTGAGTGTGTGTGTGTGTCTGACCAGGGGGACAGCTGTCACATCTCCCAGCCGGACCCTCATCACAGCCGTGGGGTCCCTCAGGGCACACAGGGTCCTGACCCCAGGGGACGGCTCTACCGCCCCGTTACCCCAGTCCAGGACTGAATCACAGCACACACTCCCTCCCCCGCTCACCCCCTTCCTCCTCCCGCCAAGGTCAATAACGGCCCAACCCTACAATTCCCTCCGTTAATCTGCGCTCCACCCTGTTGCCCCTGGAGACCACTGCTCCTCTGTTGTGCAACCTCTCGGGCTGAATCCTGAGCGTTTTTTTGTGGGTTTGTTTTTTCTTCTTTTTTTGTTTACCCTTTTGAGATCTGTCTGTGGCAGTTTCTGAGGCTTTAGCAGTCATGTGATGTGGGGGTCGAAGCCTCTTCAATGGGGATCATCAAGACTGGCCCTCGAACTGGCCCACATCCAGCCCTGTTCTCCTGGGTAATTAGCCGAACGATTAGTGCTATTGATTGGCCACACCTGACTCCCCCGGTAGAGGCAAACAAGCAGTTCTCAGCCCTGGAGGACAATGGTTTGATGATCCCTGACCTACAGTTGGAGGTAGAAACCTCTCGAAACCAACATTGCTGTCGGAGGCGGTGCTGACATTCCGACAGCCACTCTCCTCAGAGGAGATCTCGTTTCCGGAAGTTTCTCCGCTGGCGACGGCCTTGACAACCCGGTCCCTCCTGGCCTGGACGCCACGTGTCCCACAATCCTCCACTCCTGCTGTGTTCTTCCTCTGGAGGACTGCGAGCCGGCTCAGAGGTTCGGTGGGGAGATGTGAAAGGACGTCTTCCATATCGTTCTCTGTGAAGAGTTCCCCCGGGCCTTTAACCTTCTCCAAGAGAGCAGTCTGCATGTCCATGGCCCCCTGAATCCGTGTGTGTGTGTGTGTGTGTGTGTGCGTGTGTGTGTGTGTGTGTGTGTGTGTGTGTGTGTGTGTGTGTGTGCGTGTGCGTGTGTGTGCGTGCGCGCGTGCTGGAACCAGTAGGAGCATTGCACACATTATCAGCGATCCTTTGAGAACCAAACCTACAGCTGGTAAAGAAAGAGACAGACCAGAATGATCACTTTTCTGCCCTGTCTTTGTTCCTCCGTTAGACACTCTGATCCCTGGCTGTCATAGAGGCCTGGCTGTTGTAGAACCTGCTTCTACATTGGCACCTTGTTCCAGATCGGACACCTGCCAGACTGAATATAGGGCAGTGAGAGCCTTTGTGCATTTATTGCACTGGGAACAGGAAGGGTGAATATGAACTGAAGTGTGTGTGTGTGTGTGTGTGTGTGTGTCAGCTGAGCTGTGCATGAACAGGCCGTCCAAATACTGGCTGTTGTCTTGTTGGGGTTAGGATCCCAGGGTTGGACTGGAGCTTTCTGGGGCAGTAATTAAGCATTTGCCTCAGCCAGGCGGAGCAGACTCTGGCAGTGGTGTATGGAATTGAATCAATCAACACCCTGAATATCAAACCAACCGACACTCTTACTGTCCCCACACCACCGCTGACAGTGGGGCTAACAGCTCGGTTTAAAAGTCAGGGGTCCTCGCCGATCTGCCCCGAAGACGCCCGACCCCAAGTCCAAATTCACCTCCGGCTCCAGTGTTGGCCAGACACATCCCGGAGAGGCCCAGCAGAGCCTAATCCGTGACCCGCTACGCCATAAGCAGATTTAACAGGGCGGTGCTATCAGCGCTAATACTGGCGCCTGTGCTAATCATTACTGTGGCTTACAGCCTCAGGCGGGTCATGTGACCCAGGGCTATTCCGGAGGAGGAAGTCATTCCAGTAACAGCTCTTCTCTTTCTGCAGAAGAAGAGAAGAAAATGCGGGAGTTTTTTTTGAGGGTTTTTTTTTTTTTGTTTTTTTCTCTCTTTCCCTCCGTTTCTCGTGGGACCGGAACATCGCGATCCTGCCGCGGCGGGTCACCGGTATTTACAGTAAATGCGTCTTCGCCCGTTTCACACGCGCCGCGCTTTCGGGTTGCCGAGCAACAGGACGTCCTGCCGCGCGTGTGTGCGGCGCAACACAGCGCGCTTCCACGGAACTGAGAGATGTCGCCGACCGAAAGAAAAGCACGTTCAGAAAGTGTGGTTTCGTCCTCTGGCTGGAGAGAGACGTGGGCTACGTGCTGCTCTCTCACTGTTGCACGCTGTGTCGTTGAAGCTGCTCCATGTTAGACCAGAAGTCTGGGGGAGCTCTTCTATAGTACAATCAGGTCGGCCAAATTAGGGTTGTGTAGACCTACGGGACGGTAGATCTCCTGGAACAGGGTTGGGCAGCCCTGCTCTCGCTGTTGAATGAGGTGTGCTTTGTTAGGGTTGGAGTGAAAACCTACAGGATGGTACATCTCCAGGACTAGGGTTGGGCAGCCCTGTGTTAGACATTCTTCATTTATGATAACGGTACCAGGTATTTCAAATAAAATATGAATGTGAATAATTCTTCACTGTTACTGAAATATAAAAATATACAAATATAAAAAATATACACAAAAGTGTTTTATTTATTCACCTGGAAAGCCACAATGTTTTATTGGCCTTTTGAAATTATCGCATTTTCAGTGAACAGGTCCAGTGATTTCTTTGGCTTTTTTGAGTTGGCAGGTCTTTGGCTGGCAGTTGGAATGGCCAAACGAGGGTGAGACATCTCTCTCGCACACACACCTTTGGGACAGGTTTGCGGAGCAGTGCAAATTAGCGTAGATTCATGCGCCTCGTTTTCCGTTCCCCTATCTGCTTTTATGCGTTGGGTCGTGCCGTCTCCCCCCTGGCACCCCGCAGAGCGGACGCGTGATGTAAAATGGAGGTTTCCGCTCCGTTAACCGAGTCCCTCTGAGCCGCTGTGTACGGCGGGAGGGGAAACTCAGGCGGCTAATCTGTGCCATCAGAGGCGGACATGATATCATGGTTCTTTAAAAGCGACCTGATTGTGTCCCATCTGGTGCCGCGGCAACCGTCTCCGCCGCCATGGCGACCGGTTAGCGATGGGCCGCAAACGCGCGTGCGGCCGCAAAAACGCTTTTTTAAAAAATTTTATTTATGGTGGGGGCGGCGATTATCACAAATGGGTGGGCTCTAATCGGCTGGGAGATATTCGGTTAATGTCTCACGCTCGGGTTCCTCGCCGAACGTTCCGAGGCGTGTGTCGCAGCGGCAGCGATGACGTTCCCCCCCGAGGCTCCGGGTTCAGGAACGTCAGCCGGGAATGTGGAATGAGCCCTCGGGAGAACGGAATGGGTCACCGCCATCGATACTTCGAAAAAAAAAAAAAAAAGCGAAATCCCATTTCTTAAGGATTGAGAACGTGGTCCATTGAGGTGATCCATCGGGAAGGCCTTTATTTTTGCTAAAAAATCTGAAGAAATTAGATTTTCAGTCTCAATATAAGACTTGGAACTTTGGGTAAAGGCTGCTGCAGAGATGTTATTTTTTTTATCCAGTATTCCTGGCACTGTTGGACCGCTTGGGCCACAACTTGAATGTATAAATGAATGACTTTGTGGGCTCCTGCATGTGTTGTAATGCGTACAGTTCATGTGAAACAGATTTTTGTCGGAACAGCCATCCTCATGTTCTCATCCCTCTCCTCCCCTCTCATCACCTCCTTTCTCTGCGTCTCCTCGGTGTGACAATTTCATCCTTTTCTTTTCTCTCCCATCTGTCCACTCTTTGTGTGATAGCCTCTCTCTTGCTCTCTCTCTTCCTCTCTCCCACTCCCTCTCTCTCTCTCTCTCCCACTTCCTCTCTCTCATGTGAAATTTGAAATCAACTGTGCTTCAGTTCAATGTCACAGAGGACCGTCGCAAAGACGCTTTACGGAGTAACAGAAGGGAAGAAAAAAGGGCAAATACCAGCCCTGAGCATCCAGATATCGCATGAGAAAAAACACTGGGTGTGATAACTCTCTCTCTCTCTCTCTCTCTCTCTCTCTCTCTGTCTCTCTGTCTGTCTGTCCTGCAGGACACTGCCCTGGATCCGGGCGAGGACGTGGCCCTCCTGTCGGTCAGCTTTGAGGACGCGGAGGCCACGCAGGTGTTCCCCAAGCTCTACCTTTCCCCCAGCATCGAGCAGTGAGTGCAGATCTCCGCCCCTCTCCCACAATGCACCGCG
The DNA here is from genome assembly GCF_963514075.1 of Conger conger. NCBI lineage: Eukaryota > Metazoa > Chordata > Actinopteri > Anguilliformes > Congridae > Conger > Conger conger. Next base: position 6,818,415 of record NC_083760.1, on the reverse strand, counting down.
GTCCCTGCCCAGCTCAGTTAGTGTTCTTCACTCGACACTGATGTCACAATCATTACTGGTGACTGAGTTCTAGAACGCTGACTTGGAACCTCCTCCCCTCCCACAATGCACTGCAGTCCTCTGCACAGCTCTGTGTTCTTCACCGAGCACTCCGATGCTGATGTCACAATCACGACTGGTGACTGAGTTCTAGAACACTGACTTAGAACTGACTTAGGAAAAATATTACATTCTTTACAGGTTGGTTTTTTGCAATGGGTTAAAGATGGAAAGATTAGAGGGTTTAACATGGAAAGTTCCATTTTCTGACCCCAGAACCTGAAAATCCATAAATCACCATGCTATGGCGATGAGTGTTCTCTGCTGCGATATATCACTGGAGAGTCCTGTGCCGCACTCAGGGATTCCTCTGCGGACTTAGATTGGGCTGCGCCGACTGCCTCCATGTATACTAATGAACAGATCCCGTAGATTCATGGATATTAATTCCGGTGAAACAACTTTTCCTCAGGGTGCAAAAGTGCATCTCCCGGGATCGGTCCGATTAGAAGTTATGAGCGTCACACCCAGCGCGCCGCGCTGCACGCCCCACACAAAACCTCACTGTTTCCACACAGTTCCTGCTCCTTATTGCCACATACCGCTTATCACCGCAGCTATTTACTGCCGTTTACCGCCATCTTTGCTCTCGCCCTGGGCCGGCCGGCGGGGGATGGGCTCCCCCTCTGCAGCCGGGCTGCTCCTGAGATTTCTCGGGGAGAGCAGACTGAAGACGGGCCCTCTCCCCTCCCCACCTCCCTGTCAAATCTGATTATCCACGTATGCTGTGTCCTGTATTTATCGCACTTGCGCATAATTATTTTGCTATTCGTAGTGCTGTTGTTGCCAAAGCGGTCTTATTGCTATTCTTGGTCAGTTTATCTGATTAATCTACACGTTTTTTTAAATCTATGTGATCACTCGAGCACTTAGCCTACTTCATTTCAAGGGTGTTCAGTGCACTCGTCCCCGGTTATGTTTTACACTTTTATTGTACGTCACTTTGGATAAGAGTACCTGCCAAAAGTAATGTCATGTTTTTTGAGTGTCTATTTGAGTATATTTCTCTCCTCACTGGGTTTTTTTTTTTTCTTTTTCCTGGGGGTTCAGGCCTGGTTTTTGCCCAGTTCTCCACGCTGTGTTTTCCGTGCGAAGCGTCTTAGTGACAGTGTCTCTGTGAAAAGCGCTACTCTGCATTTAGTCCGTTCGTAGATCCGAGGTGCCGCTCCAGGAAAACTAGCCGATCAGGGGCATCAGGGGCGGGGATGCGGTGCAGAGAGGTCTTCAGGTCGGACTGCAGCTCGTACGGTCTGGGGAGGACCGTGAGTGAGGTGTTCCTCAAAGCACCCACCCAGCCAACCGCTGCACTCAATTATCCAATCGACTTCCCCTTCTGCTGCCTACTTCTCCTAAAAATTAATAGAATCGAGAACTTGCTCAACGTTTCCTAAAGCGTTTGTCTGGGTTTGCCGTTAGTCACCCTCCTGCACCTTAAAAAAAGAGCTGAATCTTTAAGGAAAGAAAGAACAGAGATGTTCTGTACATTCGGATGGGGGGGGGGACAAAGTCTATATTTGCTGTGATGTACAATGAGTCCACCACCATATGTACAGTGACTCATTTTTGGATGATTTCTTTCTTCGGTATTTGAAGCTTTGTGGGGACACAGTATCTGTGTACTTGTATGTGCAGAAGGTTTGTGGGGACATTGTGTCCTGTGTATTTGTAGTACTTGTGTGTGTGTGTGTGTGTGTACATACATATCTGTGCCGTTAGTGTGCACATGTGGGTGTGTTCTTTGCGTGTGTGTATGTCATTTATGCATGTGTACTTATTTGTGTTTGTTGATGTGTGTATTGATTTGCATTTGTCGGTGTGTGTGTCGATGCTTGTTTGTTTGAGCATGTATGTTTGTGCGTTTATGTATATTAATGTGTGTGTGTGTGTGTGTGTGTGTGTGTGTGGATGCATGTTTGTTTGAGCATGTGTGCTTGGGCGTTTATGTATATTAATGTGTGTGTGTGTGTTGATGCATGTTTGTTTGAGCGTGTGTGTTTGTGCGTGTATGTATTTTCATGTGTGTATGATAGTGCGTGTGTGTCGATGCATGTCTGTTTAAGCGTGTATGTGCATTTATGTATATTAATGTGTGTGTGTGTGTTTGTGCGTTTAAGTATATTAATATATGTGTGTGTGTGTCGATGCATGTCTGTTTAAGCGTGTATGTGCGTTTATGTATATTAATGTGTGTGTTTGTGCGTTTAAGTATATTAATATATATATGTGTGTGTGTGTGTGTGTGTGTGTGGATGCATGTCGGTTTGAGTGTGTGTGTTTGTGCGTTTATGTATATCAATGTTTGTGAGTGTGTGTGTGTGTGTGTGTGTGTGTGTGTGTGAGTGTGTGTGTGTATATGTATATTCGTGTGCATGGTAGTGCGTGGATGTTCCAGTGCCTTTTTCTGATTTCTTCATGCGGGCTGGAGCGTGTTGCTGCATGTGTGTAGGCTGCATCTGCTTGTTCACAGAGATGTGTTCACATGTGTGTGCGTGTTCATACGTGTGTTGTTGCTGCTCATGGTGGTTGCAGGGGTGTCTGCTGTATGGTTTGGGGGGGGGGGGGCGGGGGGTTACCTGTCAGAGTCTGCCCCCAGTTTCTCCTGTGTCAACCCGGAATATTCCGCCGTGAGGTTTATTTACGAGAGCACGCCCTGTCACTCCAGGTTAGGGGTGCAGGGTGCACAACCTTCCCCTACTTCTACTCCCCCCCTCCCCCTCTCTCTCTATCTCTCCGCCTCCTCCTCCCCCTCTTTCTCTCTATTTCTCCCTTTCTCTCTCTCCAACTCTCCCCCTGCCCCTCCCTCTCTCTCACCATCTCTCCCCTGCCCCTCCCTCTCTCTCTCTCTCTCCATCTCTCCCCCTCCTCCTCCCTCTCTCTCTCCATTCCTCCCTCTCTCCTGCACACAGATGTGGGAAGATTCACACTGGCAGGTTCTCTTCTCCCCCACTCACACGTCTATAAATACCCTGATGAGATGAGATGACCCTCACTCACTGTGGGGCGGTGAAGTCCTCTTCCAAGCTGAACTCGTTCACCCACTCTCTTCTCTGTCCCTTGCTTTCTTTCTCCCTCTCTCCCTCGTCTCTTTTACCTTCTCTCCCTCTTTCTCTCCCTCCCTCTCTCTCGCCTTCTGTCTCTCTTTCTCCCCCACTCTCTCTCTCTCTCTCGCTCTCTCATTTTTTGTCAATTCAAATATGCTTCATTGGCATGGTAGGGGGTACACACACATTGCCAAAGCGTACACTGACATAACAAGCTTAACTAATAGGCAACAACAAATTGAACTACAATAAACATGCAGAAGAAATGAAATTCTACATCCAGACACATACAGTTGGGAATGATTTTTCTTTCCTTTTTCTCCCTGGTCTCTCTCCCCGTGGTGGGTTTCTGGTCTTCCACACGCTCTCGCTCCGGGCCTGTACAGTGCACACAGAAGTGTGTTTCCCATGATTCCACCGCACTCACCGAAGCCCCGTGAATGAGGTTCCACTCCCTCTTGCTGAAGCACTCCCTCTGTCTAACCCCAAAAAAAAAAAAAAATTGCACTTATGATGACTATAGGGGCGGCCTGTAGCGTAGTGGTTAAGGTAAATGACTGGGACACGCAAGGTCAGTGGTTCTAATCCCGGTGTAGCCACAATAAGATCCGCACAGCCGCTGGGCCCCTGAGCAAAGGCCCTTAACCCTGCATTGCTCCAAGGGAGGATTGTCTCCTGCTTAGTCTAATCAACTGTACGTCGCTCTGGATAAGAGCGTCTGCCAAATGCCAATAATGTAATGTAATGTAATGACTATATGTTTAGAACAACACTTCATGTGTATTTTACTAGTTATGGACGTGTTGCCAAATTACTAAAATGTAAATGTAAGCTCTTCCCACTCTGTTCACCAATGGGAAGGGGCCTCTCGTTCGCCCTTCTCATTGGTTAATTTGGCCTCGCCGACGGGGTGGGGTC
>NC_083760.1:6804380-6809157 GCF_963514075.1 Conger conger | reverse complement strand
AATAATGTAATGTATGCTGAAGACCAGGCTTGACACAGAGCTACAGTAGGCCATAAGGATGAGTCTAGATTGGCCTGAATGGGCAGTAGGTCCTCAAACACTCTGAAGTTCTCTTGGTGAAGTTGGGGAGGTGATGAAAACACAGCACATTTCAGCTTTAGAGGCTGCAGTCATTCTGCCTGCCTAACCCACTTCTCTCACCATACGCTCCTCAAAAACGGCAGGCCTGCTAAAAATGTAGCGTCCTCAGCCTTCCCGGCTCGGTGTGAAAAGGGCGAAGTGCTTCCTGCGGCTCGGTCGCTTGTTTTAAAAACTTCCCGGCGTCTTGCACCCGCAGCCTCGGCGGTCCGGTGTTTATCCTCACCTGCGTGTGTCGGCGTGACCCGTCCGTCCGCGTGACTCACACACACCATCGCTCAAAACGCTCCGCTAACAACGAGCCGCGTGTGTGTGTTACTCACCGCGTCTCCACAACAGAGGGAATCGGATTATCCCGGCTCGGCCGCGCGGTACCCGGGAGCCGGAACGGCGTGGGCGTTTCCCGGCAGTGTCCCCCCGCGCTATTGTCCCCCCGCTGGTTTATGGGCCCTGAGCTGCCCCCCCCCCCGGCCTCCATAAAGGCCCTTTCTTTCGAAGGGTTGGGCGCGGTGTTGACGTAAGCGATCTGTTCGTAAAAAAAACCTCCGGAATGTTCTGACCAGAAGGAGGCCGCCGTCTGTGCGCCGTTTTGCACGGGAATGCCACCAATGTTCCCGCTCCGGAGCGTAATGAGGGTCTCCTGGCAACCGGGGTGACAGGTTGGAGAAAAGGGGGTCGAGAGCGAGGTCAACGGCCCGAGGTAGCGCTCTGAGCAGAGGCTGCAGGACCTGCCCGGCCTGCGCTAACCTGCCCGCTATAAATTAACCTGGGCTAGCTCCCAGCGGTAGCACGATTTCATTCAATTCAGTTGTGTTCGTAGAGCGCTTTTCACAGAACACGGTCCCAACGGTGCTTTACAGAGTAACAGAAGGGAAGACAATAGGGGAAATTCCAGCCCTGAGACCCCGAATATGAGGTAAACAACTCCCTCGTAGGGGGAAAAACAGTGGCAAGTAAAACTTCCCCGATGGGAAGAGAAGATCCCGGGGGATCCACAGTTTAGCTATTAATTACATTACATTACATTATTGGCATTTGGCAGACGCTCTTATCCAGAGCGACGTACAGTTGATTAGACTAAGCAGGAGACAATCCTCCCCTGGAGCAATGCAGGGTTAAGGGCCTTGCTCAAGGGCCCCAACGGCTGTGCGGATCTTATTGTGGCTTCACCGGGATTAGAACCACTGACCTTGCGTTGTCCCAGTCATTTACCCTAACCACTACGCTACGGGCCGCCCTGTAATCTAGCAGCTAATCTAAAAAGTCATGGAGGGATGTAAAGCGTGCCGTTCAGACGGTAGGGGATGAATTTGTATCTCCGAGTCAAAGTGTGGGCCTTTAACCTTTTTAAGGTGTGAGGTCACAAATAGGTAATTATTGTCTTCTTAACTCTTCCAAATAAAAATACCCTTCAAAGGGTTAAACCTGACGCGTACTCACGACTCCTCCGACGAGCGTCCTGTGACAGAAAGTGAAAGCGTCGCTCGAGGGTTCTGTTATCTCCACGGTAACAAGATGCCAAACAAGCTGATGTTTGCTTGATTGAAAGCACGGCGGAGCCCCGCCCGTGACAATGGATTTCAGTGTGCCGTCTGGCCGTCCTCTCGGCGGCGTGCGACAAAGTGTGACTCTGTCCACGGCGAAAAACGAAATTCTACAGGCGCGCGAAGCCGAGAGAAAACGCGCCGCTGCGAGGCTTTCGTCGGTCGGAAATGCGTCGCGGCGGTCGAGCGATGAGGTGCCATTCGGCCTGTGACGGCGGACTCGGGGCCGAGCTCGCCCGCGTTCCGGTTTCCGGAAACGATCCGTTCATTCGGTCCGTCGGCGGAGGAGCGTTTTTAAGTGCTGGTCTGATTCATAGGCGTCAGAACGTAGCTGTCTGTTCGGCCGCCTCAATCTGGCAGGATTTGATAGCAGCGTCCGGTCTGTCCTTCGCTAGATAGGATGTCCCATGAGTCTTTGCGACGACTCGGACTCGTAACGTGGAGCTCCTGTGTTTTTCTGGTTTTTGTTTCGGCGCACTTCTCGTTCCCACAGAGTTGTTAAAACAGTTGTTTAAGGCCTTTCTGAACGGGCTTCCTTAAGGCTTTAAACACCTGTTTCCTCGTTTCCTTAAGGTTTGGCTCGATGACGTGGCCTTGACTGTGTGTGTGTGTGAGAGCAGTTTATGATTCCTGTACTTGTGTGTGAGAGTTTGGTGAGAGTGTGTGTGAAAGAGGGCAGTGTGTGTGTGTGTGTGAGAGAGAGAGAGAGTCTGGTGTGTGTGTGTGTGTGAGAGAGAGAGAGAGTCTGGTGTGTGTGTGTGTGTGTGTGTGTGTGTGTGTGTGTGAGAGAGAGAGAGAGAGTCTGGTGTGTGTGTGTGTGTGTGTGTGTGTGTGTGTGTGAGAGAGAGAGAGAGAGTCTGGTGTGTGTGTGTGTGTGTGTGTGTGTGTGTGAGAGAGAGAGAGAGAGAGTCTGGTGTGTGTGTGTGTGTGTGTGTGTGTGTGAGAGAGAGAGCAGACCGTGCATGTGTGTGTGTCAGCAGCCTGTATGTGTGTGTGTGTGTGTGTGTGTGTGCGTGTGCGTGTGCGTGTGCGTGTGCGTGTGCGCTGTGCGCGTGCGCGTGCGCGAGTGTGTGTGAGTGTGTGTGTGTGTGTGTGCGCGTGCGCGAGTGCGTGTGAGTGCGTGAGTGCGTGTGAGCGTGTGTGCGAGTGTGTGTGCGTGTGCGTGTGCGTGTGCGTGTGAGTGTGTACAAATGCACACAAACACACATTTACGCAAAAACAAACACATACACACACACATACTTACACAAACACACACACACCAGTGGCAGTACCCCACCACCAATCTGAGCACCCACCAATCACAGCCACATCGGCACAAAATGGCGACCGCTGAACAAAGAGCTTCCCTCAGCCTCCTTCCTTCTGCTGTGTTCAGAGCGAGGGCTCTGACGTTAGAGCAGAACCGCTGACCGTCTGCTGAGCTCAGAGCGCGGGGCGATTCCCCCTCTCTCCCCCGTCCCCCGGCCCCTCTCCCCTCTCTCCCCATCCCCCCGGCCCCCTCTCTCCCGGCCCCTCTCCCCTCTCTCCTCTCTCCCCCGGCCCCTCTCCCCCTCTCTCCCTCTCCCCCGGGGCCCCTCTCCCCTCTCTCCCCGTCCCCCGGCCGTGCCGTGGGCACCGCCGCGCTGCTCTCCCGAGTTTCCGGTGCTTTCCGCTCGGGTGTGCTCTGGGCCCCCTCGGTAACGCACCTCAGCAACCGGCCTGCGTCCGCCTGACGTCCGCCTGACGTCCGAAACACGGTCTCTCTCAGAGCGGAGGGTGATGCGCTCCGAAGTTCTGTCTCCCGGAGGTTCTGTGTGAGGTGAACTTTGTGTAGCCGTGTTTTAGTTGTGTTTCAGCTGTGTTATAGCCATGCGTTAGCTGTGTTATAACCGTGCTTTAGCTATGTTTTAGGTGTGTTATAACCATGCTTGAGCTGTGTTTCAGCTGTGTTATAACCATGGTTTAGCCATGTTTTAGCTGTGTTATAACCATGCTTTAGCTGTGTTTCAGCTGTGTTATAACCATGGTTTAGCCATGTTTTAGCTGTGTTATAACCATGCTTTGGCCGTGTTTCAGTTGTGTTATAACCATGGTTTAGCCATGTTTTAGCTGTGTTATAACCATGCTTTGGCCATGTTTCAGCTGTGTTATAACCATGCTTTAGTCATGTTTCAGCCATGTACCCCACAGGCTAATGGGGCTTCCTCTGGAGAGCAGCTAGGCTACACACATGGCGGAAAGGTTCATCTGCAGTTCTTATGATATGCTCAGGTAGATCTCTTCTGCTAGGCGGTGGATTTCTTTTCCAGGGAAGGCCAGAAAAACAGGAACCAGAAAAAGCAGTCCTGGTTTCGGCAGGCAGCAAGGACGTATCAGGACAGAATTTCAGCACACTACATTTCCATCTGCTTTGTGTAGTGATGTGAGGATTGGAAAGGTTATTAATGTTTTTATGAATGCCGGAACAGCTGCAGTGCTGTGTGGGGAAATGGAAGTGCCTAATGGAAGTGGTGTTATTATTACTGTACGCAGAAGCGCTGTGTTATTTTTACTGTGCGTAGAAACGCTGTGTTATTACTGTACGTAGAAGCGCTTACTGTAGAAGAATTACTGTATCTGACTCACACAGACGCACGGACGGGGCTGCGGAGGGGGGGCGGAAGCCCTTCGTTGAGCATTCCTTCATGCTGGGCTACGTGCGGGTTTACGTATTAATGACATCTGCCAGTAAGCTGGGCTTCGCTGAACGCATTGATCCATATCTCCCCCCACACACACACACACACACACAAACACACACACACACTGGAATTACCGTAGTGACGGCCGGCCCCACTTCCGTGCCATTTTCCAGCAGAGGTGTTGCCCAATCAGACGGCCGTTCCTGGAAGGTCTCACCACACTGCCCCGGTTGAGCACGGTTCAGCTGACCGCTGGTCATTATGATGTCATCGTGCGGTTATGACGTCATCGTTATCCCCTCCTGCTCGTGGTCACTGATTGGCTGTTCACTGGTGGGTCGGTAGGAGGAGGGAGGTGTCTTCTAATCCCCTGCACCTGATCTTTTTCGGGAGAGCTCTATCAGACCCGTTTAATTTCCTGCTGTCTGGCGG
>NC_083760.1:6666880-6789380 GCF_963514075.1 Conger conger | reverse complement strand
CTCTGTGAACAACGTACAATATACAATAAAGAGCACATTCTTATAAAAATAATTATAATCTCTCTCCTTCTCTCCCCCTGCCTTCCTTCCCTTTTTCTTTTTGGTCCTCTCTTCCCCCTCTTCCTCTATTTTATTTCTCTCTTCCTCTCTTCCTCTCTCCCACCCCCTCCCTCCCTCTCTCCCTCTCTCTCCCCCTCTCCCTCCCTCTCTCTCTCTCTCTCTCGCAGGTACAGTATGTTATCCAGGGATACCATAAAAGAAGAGAATACATTGCTGCCTTTCTCAGCCATTTTGGAATGTGAGTCAGTGTGTGTGTGTGTGTGTGTGTGTGTATGATGTGTGTGTCTGCAACATGTGCGTGTATGTCTACGTATGTGTGCGTGTATGTGTGCGTGTATGTGTGTGTACGGTGTGTGTGTGTTTGCAGCATGTGTGTGTATCTGTGTGTATCTGTGCATGTGTGTGTATGTCTGTGTGTGAGTGTGTGTATGTCTGTGTGTGTGTGTGTGTGTGTGTGTGAGTGTGTGTATGTGTGTGTATCTGTGTGTATGTCTGTGCATGTGTGTATGTTTGTTGCAGGAGAGCGTCTGCATCCATCTATGTGTGTCTATAGGACACTGCGTGGGCACATGCAAATACTGTATGTTCTGGAATATAAATGTATGTGGGCGTATTTGTGTGTGTCTGCGCACAGCCGTGCGTGTGTGTGTGTGTAAGGCTGCCGTAGGTATTGGTGTCCATGTGTGCCTGTCAATGATGGTGTTTGTGCATGCATGTGTGTGTGTTTCAATCGGGCTGTAGGTGTGTGTGTGTGTGTGTACCTGTCAGTGACGGTGTGTGTGTGTGTGTGTGTGTGTGTACCTGTCAGTGACGGTGTGTGTGTGTGTGTGTGTGTGTGTGTACCTGTCAGTGACGGTGTGTGTGTGTGTGTGTGTGTGTGTACCTGTCAGTGACGGTGTGTGTGTGTGTGTGTGTGTGTGTGTGTGTGTGTGTGTACCTGTCAGTGACGGTGTGTGTGTGTGTGTGTGTGTGTGTGTGTGTGTGTACCTGTGTGTGTGTACCTGTGGGTGACGGTGTTTGCATGTGTTCCAGGGGTGTTGTGGAGTATGATGCTGAGGGATTCACCAAACTCACTCTGCTCCTGATGTGGAACGACTTCTGCTTCCTGGTGCATGGTAAATACGCACACACACCCCCACAGACGCACACATACCCCCACAGACACACACACACCCCCACAGACACACACACTGCACACTCCTACATTCCATCAGCCCTCTCTCCTTCCTGAGAAAAACCAGGCCATGGCTGCCTCTGATCTCCCTGCCCTGCCCTGGTGTCAGAGAACTGACTGAACCCACCGTAGAGCTGGGATTCGTAGTCCTGGAAGGACTGGGAGCTGCAGTCCAGTTAGCCACTGACTGACTAAAGAGTCTGCACTGATTGCAGGGAAAATGCATAAATCTTAATAACACTGTTCCCCTAGTACTGGGATCGTTGCCTTACAGTCCACTGTAAGGTGCTTATATGACTTAACATGGCTTAGATCACTACGTCACTGACCCTAATGTAACAAGAGTGGTGTCACTGTTATTAAGAACCTCCTGCAACCAACACCGGCACAACATTTTTAGTTCCATTTCCGAAAACCTGTTCTGGGTCAAGTCAAGCTGTCGGAGTGAGAGAGTGGCGTCTGATTGGCTGTGGTTCGGGGGAGCTGACCCCTGACCCCTGACCCCTCTCTCCTGCAGTGGACCTCCCGCTGTACTTCCCGCGGGACCAGCCCTCGCTCACCTTCCAGTCCGTGTACCACTTCAGCAGCAGCGGGCAGCTGTACTCCCAGGTGCAGCGCTCCTACCCCTACAGCCCCCGCTGGGACGGCAACGAGATGGCCAAGAGGGCCAAGTAAGAGCCCCCCAAAAAAACACATTTACCCCTGCATCTTACTGCTCCGACTGCCCCTCATCTACCCTGTTACCCTTCTCTACCACCTCCCTTACCCCTCCCCAAAAACCCTTATCTACCCCGTTACCCTCCGCTGCAACCCCCCTTACCACCCCAAAAAACCCTGTTTTACTCCTCCATACCCTCCTGTCTCTTAAATCCCTGTTTTACCCTGTTACCCTCTTCTACAACCCCCTTACCTCCCCAAAAAGCACATTTACCCCTGCATCTTACTGCTCCGACTGCCCCTCATCTACCCTGTTACCCTTCTCTACGACCTCCCTTACCCCTCCCCAAAAACCCTTATCTACCGCGTTATCCTCCTCTGCAACCCCCCTTACCACCCCAAAAAACCCTGTTTTACTCCTCCATACCCTCCTGTCTCTTAAATCCCTGTTTTACCCTGTTACCCTCTTCTACAACCCCCTTACCTCCCCAAAAAACACATTTACCCCCCCGTGTCCTCCTGCATCTTACTGCGACGACTGCCCCTTATCTGCCTCCTTGCAGACTCAAATGTCTGTTTGAGTTTGCACATGCCCAGTGCATCCGTGCACTTGAGTCCCCACCGGTCACACTTTACAATATAGTTCATTAATTGGCATCGCCTCATTAACTAATGTAATTATTAACACGAATTAACGATGGACAACGATACATGAATTAAGCATGAAATTCACTTTTCATTAGTTAATGCATTTGTTAACAGCTAGCGTATTTTTTTTACGTGATATTTATACATTAGCAAACCATAGAATGAACGTACAATTAGTTAACCATTAACAAGTGCATTCACTGACTTATTCATTCCAATAACTGATGTAGGTGTTAACATGAATTAATGATACAAATACAGTAACTTCTCAGCTGTGGTTAGTTAACAGCTACATTAGATCATGCCAGTTCATGGCGCCGTACAGTAGAGTCTCCTCCCAGGAAAGGTAGCTGAGAGGCGGTGTTTGGACGGTGCTCTCCGTAGCAGAATGTTTGTGTCTCGTCTCCCCGTTTAATTGCGTCCTAAACGGGCGAGCGAGCGATCCAAACTCCCAGAATCCCGCTCTGCCGCTTCCAAATGGAACAGCAGGCAGCCGCAATATGACAAGCAGGATTAAAACGCTCTGTTCTGAAGAGAACCCACCCCCCGCTTCGTGTGAAAACGCACAGAAATTAACCTACAGAACCGTGGCAGTGCACGTCCCTGTATGTTCATTTTCTCTTTCCTGGAAAATATCTGTTGCCTTTCCATTGTATTCAATTAATTCTCTCTCTTTCTCCTTCTGTCCCTCTCTCTCTCTCCCTCCCTTCCTCTTTGTCTCTCACCCTCCTGTCTGTCTGTGTCTGTCTGTCTGTCTTTACAGGGCCTATTTTAGAAGTTTTGTGCCTCAGTTCCAGGACGGGGCGTTTGCCAATGGGAAGCTCTAGGCCCTGACGGACAGGAAGTGACATCACTGCGTGAGTCGTAGGAGCCTGGGACACACGCGCGCGCGCGTGTGTGTGTGTGCGCGCGCTGAATGCGGGACAATTCTTTTTAGCGACGGCTGAATTATCGTTTTCCACGTGGAACATGTCGCTGCTCTTAATTATCGTTGTTGTTTGAGTTTTGTTTGTTTTTTGTTTGTTTTTTTTTTTCTTTTGAACTTCATCCTGTTTATTTGACGATCACTCTGCCCTGTAACGCAGCGCACACTGTAGTCTGTGCACAGGCGTGCGCTGCCTCATGTGGAACCCGTGTCTGAGTCCGACCTGTCATAGCAGTCCCGGGGGCGTGGGTGGGACTGGGTGGGGTTGGGTTGGGTTGGGTTGGGTGGGGCCAGACGGTTCAGCAGGTGTGACTGGCGTGTGTATCCAGGTGACGAGGCCGCAGGTTGATCTGTACGATCGTTCAGAAAAACAATCGCTGCGACGGAAAGCGTGGGATGGAATGTACGCTTGTGTAACGCCGTGTGAACGGGGTTCAGGGACGGAGTTCAGGGACGGGGACGTGCCTGAGAACGTTCCTCTGTGTGCTGTATGTCGGGAAAAAGACCTGTGCCATTAAAGATAAGAGTTATGGATGAAACCCCCAGTCCTGCGTGTGCTCAGGACAGGTTCCCAGCGACCTTTCACCTCTCCCACCTTCATCACACCCCTCCTCCTCCTCCTCCTCCTCCTCCTCCTCGTGATTAAATGGCGTTTGTGAGCGGAGCCACCCGGTCGGACCTCTAGCAGGACCACAGACGGTGTGTTCATCGAGCGGTCGAGTGGCAGGGGAACACTGTGCTGTCTCCCGGGTCACGCAGAGCGGGCTCCCTGCTTTAACGCGCGATAACATCTCTCTCATCTCTGAGCCACCTCTCTCTCTCTCTCTCTCTCTCTGTCTCTCTGTCTCTCTCTCTCCCTCACTCTGTCTCTCTCTCTCTCCTTCTCTCCCTCTCTCCCTCTATCCTTCTCTCTCTCTCCCTTTCTCCCTCTCTCTCTCCCTCACTGTCTCTCTCTCTCCCTCACTCTGTCTCTCCCTCTCTCCCTCCCTCTCTCTCCCTCACTGTCTCTCTCTCTCCCTCTCTCCCTCTCTCCCTCTCCCTCTCTCCCTCTCCCTCTCCCTCTCTCCCTCTCTCTCTCTCTCCCTCTCTCCCCCCCGACATCGTTGTTCTGACATCGCTCCGGTGGTTACCTCTCGCTCTTTTGTATAGGCGGTGAAAAAACCAGCTCTTTCTCTCTCTCACACATGCAGATTCAGGCACACATGCACACACGCACATGCACACACACACACACACACACACACACACACTTGTGAATGCGCACACACATTCATGTGCATTCACACATTTTTATGCATACTGACACATGCGCAGACACACACACACACGGTTAGTTTAGAGAACAAGCAGAGCAGATAACTGCAGATCTGAAGATTCAATCTAAGCGCAGTGTGCATTGACCCGTACCTAAACCATAAGCGTTACATTTCATGTTGCTTGCACAAGTGTTTTTGTTTATTTATGTCACCGTTAAACCCGTAATGTTGTACAGCGATGACACAACATTTCATCACAGTCTTGTAGTGATATATAAACACAAGATAACACCTTCTAAAGATTGCTCATTCGAAGTTAAGCGCAAGGCACGTTTCTGTTACACTCAAAAAACAATTACTTAAAATTACAGACAGTAGTTGCACACGGTGTTATTAAGTGTACGGGACTTCAGCTGTCTCAATTGCCTAATGGGTTAAAGTCACATATACTTAATATTGCGGGCAAGCACTGTAATCTTTTTCATGTAAAACCAGTGATTAATTCTGTTGAGCATAGATTGAATCTCATCTCACAAGCTCTTGTTATGTAACACCCTGGCTAATTAACACCGCTGTGCGTACACATCTGAGCCACATGTTACTGACATTTTTTAGGCCGTGAAGAGGGAACACTGTCGGCCATCTTTTAAAATGGTTGTCATTGTGGTCGTTATCAGCATTTTTTTCCCTGAATGCTTTGACTCTTTGAATGGTGCTTTGTTTGCACGTCACCTGTGATGTCATAGTGGCCTGTCACCTGTGATGGCATCGTGGCATGTTACGTGTGATGTCATAGCAGCACGTTACCTGTGATGTCATAGCGGCACGTTACCTGTGATGTCATAGCGGCACGTTACGTGTGATGTCATTGTTTTTATTTGTTTGTTTTCCTCCATCAGGTTCAGTAATGTGAAATTAGCTGGAAAAGTGCGCTTGAGAGTGTAATATGGGCTGTTTGTGTATGGATGAAAAAAACACTGTGTGTGCTCGTGTTTGTGTGTGAGAGAGAAAGCGAGGAAAGCGTGTGTGCGTGCATGTGTGTCTGTGTGCACACATGCATTTGTGTGTGTCTGTGTGTGCGCATGCGCATGTTAGTGTGCACGTGTTTGTGTGTGTGTGAGAGAGGGAGAGACAGGTTTGTGTGGGTGTATGTGTGTGTGTATGTTTGTGCGTGGGGCAGAGAGAGAGGGAAATTGTGTGTGTGTGTGTGTGTGTGTGTGTGTGTGTGTTTGTGCGTGGGGCAGAGAGAGAGGGAAAGTGTGTGTGTGTGTGTGTTTGTGCATGGGGCAGAGAGAGAGGGAAAGTGTGTGTGTGTGTGTGTTTGTGCGTGGGGCAGAGAGAGAGGGAAAGTGTGTGTGTGTGTGTGTGTGTGTGTGTGTGTTTGTGCGTGGGGCAGAGAGAGAGGGAAAGTGTGTGTGTGTGTGTGTGTGTGTGTGTGTGTGTGTGTGTGTGTGTGTGTGTGTGTGTGTGTGTGTGTGTGTGTGTTTCATCATTAGAGATGAGGGTCACTGGCAGGGGTCTTAGCTGGCCTGCGGGGAGCCCTCTCTATATTTACTGTTGGGAATCCAGCGACTGTCACGTCTCATCGGGGACTGCAGGGTGAATGTATCTGGGGCATTTAATAGCATCAAGTCTTTTAATAAAATAATTAAAATCAAGATTCTTTTTGTCCTTTTTCTGCTGGGCTCCGTGTTTCTCAAAGTGACCTCTGTTGACCTGACATCGGCTCCGGGGAGAACCACGATCCGCACAGCGAAGGAATAAAAAACGCTTTAACCGCGCAGAATTTCTCGACTGTCTGTCTCTGTTCTGTCTCTCCATGTGCAAGGCTTTATTTATGTTTGCTACAATCAAATGTAATGAGTATTTTTGGTCTTTTTTTTTAGGTATACGAAATGGTGTCTTTCCTGTTTCACGTGTTACCGTTGTTTTGTTATACCCAGCATGTGCATGTTAATAACTGCCATTTTTACAGTGTCAGTTGCAAACCATTTTATTTAGGTCTGTGGGGGTCCTCAGTGTCCACTGTGGGTGGACATTTTACATTACGTTACGTTATTGGCATTTGGCAGACGCTCTTATCCAGAGCGACATGCAGTTGATTAGACTGAGCAGGAGACAATCCTCCCCTGGAGCAATGCGGGGTTAAGGGCCTTGCTCAAGGGCCCAACGGCTGTGCGGATCTTATTGTGGCTACACCGGGATTAGAACCACCGACCTTGCGTGCCCCAGTCCTTTACCGTAACCACTATGCTACAGGCCATCATAAAAAGATCATAAAAAGGTCTTGGAGCCTCTGAACTGACAGAATAATGTCCGGACTACAGTATTTTGCAGCTCCCGTCTGCAGTGTAAACCCAACAGTTCCCTCTGGTTCAAACCGCTCTTAATTCCGCTCAGTAATTCGGGTGCAAATGAGCATCGCCCCTGCTCTCCCCTCACAGGGCTCCAGCCATTTTGGGGAATGAATCTGTGAGCTTAGTACAATCGTTATTTTTTTTTTCCTCTTATTTTCTTGCCCTCGCTCCTTGTCCTGCTCCTAGCTCCGCCCATCAGGAGAGGCTAGTGTAGCATGGTTAGCTCGGCTGGTTCGCTAGTAAGCACGGATGGTGCAGTGAAAGCGAAGGCCGGTAGCAGGTTATCGCGACAACACTCCCCGATGACGTAACCCTCAAATTCAAAAGAGCGTTGTCGCCCTTGGCTAGGGGCGAGTTCGTCTTTAGCTGACTGGTAACGCGTTCGTTCAACAAATAATTTGGACAAGTGAGAAGGCCAGGGTTCAAATCCCACCTCGGACTCAAATTTCACACCTGTTATACTAGGAAAAGAGGTGAAGACTGGGAAATCGAGGGAACGAGAATTAGGTTGAATGGCACGTCCTGCTCCTTCAAACGTGGCAGAGAGAGGTGGACCCACAGGTCGATCATTTACAGTGTATGAAACGCTTTCCGGAAAACATGTGCTTGTGTTTCCTTGCTGAAAGCAAGGTTCCGGCGTTTTTAAGTTCTACTTCTAGCTCCTAGAGGGAACATTTAAGGGGTTGTAATGTTTTTAAAGGTGGGGTCGGGTGCAAGGAAAAGCAAAAAGAGGTGAAAAAGAAGCAAATGGGAACGAGCCCCAAGAGTGTTAAAAACAGTCTCGCTCAAACAGCCGTTTGCACCTTCATCCCCCCCCCCCCCACACACACACACCTCCCCCTCTCTCTCTCTCTCCTCGGAGCAGAGGTATTCCAAACAAGGGCGTCCGCCTGCCAAGTCCCTCTCTAATCTTCCGAGTCCCCCTAATCCCTCCTCGTTTTAACAGATCCTCCAGGCAGCCGGCCTGTTTGACTAATTAAGCGTCCCGGGAGAACGGTAATTAAAGCGCCGTTCGCTGTTCCAATAGCCGCAGGGCCGCTGGCGGAGGAAGGGTTGGTTCCGCCGGGCGAGGTCTCGTCTGCGAGCGAGGCGGCTCCCGTCAGGTCAGAGGGTTACCGCGACGATGTTCATCAACACCGCTTTCCCGAAGCACGATCGTCGGTTATGTCACAGAAACGGCGGCCATTTTCTTTTATTTTTTTGGCTCCTTCCCGCCGAGAGGATCGCTGTCAATATGGCGCCCGCCCGGCGCTGCCAGGAATCCGGGGCCGAATTGGGAGTTTGGCGGGCACACACGGAGCGCGTGGCCGGAGTGCGTCACGGGGGGCCTTCGGGTCGAACGGAACCGCTCTCCCGCGGGGGCGCTCCTCCAGGCGCTCGGCTAATTAGCTAAATTAAGATCTGGGGGCGAGCGGAGGCCGCGGCGGGATCGGGGGCTGAGTTGGCGTGAGCCGTGGAGACGCCGCTATCCGCTGTGATCCGCTGGCTGTCGGTGGAAGTTACAGCTCCGTCTTTGTAGCCTGCAGACGGTAATGACTGGGAAACTTCAGTTTGAACGCCGCTCTCCCCGAAATATTACCGGAGGGAAATTTCGCTTAGATGTCTGACTTCGCCGGGGATGATTTTCAGACTTTTTTTCCGTTATTTCCCTGAGGTAACTTTTTGAGAATTGTAAAAAAAAATAAAAATAAAATAAACTGAAAGAAAAAAAAAAAAACTTTTTTGAACCGCGGTAGAGAGTTTCCCCATTGGGAGATTTCTTCCCGTATACATGCGAGAATCTGAGGAAAAGTGAAAGTTTGTGACTGTTTCTTCGGCGCGCAGAGACGTTAACGTCGTCCTGCCACTCCGAATCAGCGCCTCCCCGGAGAGAGGCTTAAGCCAGCGGGGCAGCGGAGGGAGCCAGAGGTAATCGCAGGGAAACCGGGAACGTCTGAAAGGCCTGGATGTGTCACCGAGAGAGCCCGGCACCTTGTTTACTCTCTCTCCCTCCCTCCCCCTCTCTTTCTCCCCTTGCTGCATCCCAAATTCCGAAGCTGTCAACCCCATCTATTTTTACTGCGCGTTTCATTTAACATATTCTTCCGAATTTTTTTATTTTCCTTATTTCTTTATTTCTTTTTTTAACCAGCCGCCCATGCACAAAATGGCGAAATCCTCCCCGGTTCCTGATAACGGCGGGGTACTGTATGTTCCCGTGTGTGCGAACGCAGACTCACACGGATTGGGGAGGGGGGAAGGGGGGGGGGGGGGGGTGTAAAGAGGTTGGTTGCGGGCGTCGTGGCAACGCGCCTTCAGCACCAGCGCTTGGTAGCGTGGCGGAGTTGTTGTCGATGCGCGCCCAGTTGTGGATGACGTGTTGAGAGGCTTAGCTAATTTGGGAGAGAGGAGGAGAGAGAGAGGGGGTGGGGGGGAGGGAGAGAGCAGATTGTATGGGTTTTATGGGTTTTCTTGCAACCCGTTTGATCTGAGAGTAAAACAAGTTCCAGGGATGTCATGGAAGTGAAAGATTTTTTTTTCTATCCTCACCACACGCGATCTAACTGGAATACTGTAGCCCTCTTCTCTTTCCACGGTTTAGATACTTTCTCTTCCCCCTTTCTTCTTGCCACCGCCACTCGTTAAAACTTAATTGTTAGTTGCTAATTACTCCCTCCGTGCGGCACAGAGAGATACGCATTAATCCCCCCCAAAAAAAGAGGTCTTCCCAACTCTCCAAAATGTTGTCATGGTGATTAGACTAAATTGGGGTTTGGTTGACGTTGCCATGGTTATTAGACTGAATGTGGGTTTGGTTGGTGTTGTTGATGTGGTGGTTAGAGTGAGCTGGGGTTTGATAGATTTTTCCCCTCGTGGTTATGTCATTGAAATACACTGCGAATATATTGAAGTAAAATGTATGTCGAGATGTTGCATCACTTGGGAAAACAGACTTCATTGCCACTCTTGAGATATTGAAGTAATTTATTAAGTGTGAAATATCACTTTTTCCAGAAAGTCCTAATAATTGCAATATATTTCTGTCCCCTTGTTGTTTTACCTGCTCACATTGTTTTTGTAATTCTTCCGTATCTTTTTTTTTTTTTCCGTGTGGTTTATTTTTGACGAGAAAAAAAATGTGTGTCCCTAAGGATGGAGCTTTGATGGGTGGTACAGAAGGTAGCGTCTGTTCTCTCCCGCTCTCTCGCGCGGAGCGCCAAAGGCGGACAGCGTCGATCCAAACCTGTCAAGGATGCGCGGAAGAACACCCCAGAGGTCTGTGTCTGCGTTGGCGCCGTTTGTAGCGCGTTTAAGAGCCATCAGCACGCCGGCGTTGGATTCGCGTGCGGATACGCGAACGGCGTCGCCTACCTGGGACCTGGCGGCCACACCTGGCTGTAAACTCAGGATATTTATGCCTTAACGAGGTCATTAGTGAGTCATTATCGCTCATTACTCATCATACTGGCGCCGTGCTTGAGTGCCCATGTCGCTAAGTGCTAACGCTAACGCTAGCGCTGGCCTCTCCGTGACCCTGCATCGGAGTCCTGTGTTGGGTGGGGCGTCGCAGGGTGTAGACTGAACGTTATACACCGTATCTAACCAATAAAAAAATAAGGTAACAGATTACAAGTAATGTTACTAATATAAAATTAAATATAGCATAATATTGATTATTGTTATCTGCTACCTTAATGTTATTGAGGTGAGTAAGGTGTATCATTTCTTGCAGGGCACATGGCCATTGTAAGCCTCAACGTCGGTGTTTCAAATCCGGTCACGCAAACCGTCATCGCATGTCTCTTCCTCTCCCTCTCTCCCTCTCTCTCTCTCACTCTGCCATTCTCCTATCTCTCTACACTGTCCTGTCCAATAAAACTGAAAAAGCTGTAAAACATATTTTTTAAAAGAGTGGCTGTAGCTCGCTGGAGAGTACCCTCTCTCTCTCTCTCTCTCTCTCTCTCTCTCTCTCTCTCTCTCTCTCTCTCTCTCTCCCTCTCTCTCTCTCTCTCCCTCTCCCTCTCTCTCTCTCTCCCTCCCTTTCCCCCCTCTCTCTCTCTCTCTCTCTCTCTCCCTCCCTCCCTCCCTCTCCCTCTCTCTCTCTCTCTCTCTCTCTCCCCCTCTCCCTCTCTCCCTCTCTCCCCCTCTCTCTCTCTCTGAGGCCGTGTTTTGACAGTCGGGCAGATGGAAGGAAGGCGTTTGCAGGAGCCGGGATTTGAACCCAAACTCCTGATGGGAAACGCTCGTTCTTCTGCGCGAGTTACCGAGCGCTTTCCTCCACAACTTTGAGCCCACACTCGGCGGGCCCCGTGGGGGCCCCGCGACTCCAGGACCGGGGCGGGCGGCGGTGCCTCGCGTCTCTTCCCCCCCCCTTCCCCCTCCGTGGGCGGCTGTCCTGGCCTGTCTCCGGCCCCCGCTGTCCTGGCCTGTCAGCGCGGACGCTGATCCCCCCGGTCAGCCGCTGTCAGGTCGAGCGACGCGCCGAGACGGCTGTCAGGTGCGGTGACAGCCCTGACACACGCGTGTGCGTGTGCAGGTACATGTGATGTGACAAGTCCGGGAGGGGGGGGGGGGGGGGGGACAGGTACGGCGGCCTGCGTCCTGCGAGGGGGGGGGGGGGGTGTTTGTGTACCCTCGGGAGCCGCCATCTTGTCCAGCGTCCCTGGATTAGAGCTGCCCCCCCCCCCCCCCCCCACCCCCAGTGTCAGGAACCGCAAGCCCGGACATCTCTTCAGAGTCCCCACTCCACGGGTTGTTTTGACAGTGGGATCGTCTGTAGGAGAACACACTGTGATTAACTGGGCAGGGCGTACGGGCCTTAGTGTTCGCTGCTTGGTAAATATACACTCGGTGATCGCTTTATTTAGGTGGACCTGTACACCAGCTCGTTAATGCAAGTGTTTAATCAGCCAATCGTGTGGCAGCAACTGAATGCATAAAAGCATGCAGATGCGGTGAAGAGGTTCAGCTGCTTTTCAGACCGAATTTCAGAATGGGGAAGAAATGTGATCTGAGTGACCGTGGAATGATTGTTGGTGCCAGACAGGGTGGATTGTATGTCTCAGAAACCTCTGATCTCCTGGGATTTTCATGCAGAACATTCTCTGGACTTTGCAGAGCAACAGTTCTGCAGGCAGAAACACATTGTTAATGAGAGACATAATAGGGGCGGCCTGTAGCGTAGTGGTTAAGGTAAATGACTGGGACACGCAAGGTCGGTGGTTCTAATCCCGGTGTAGCCACAATAAGGCCCTGCATCGCTCCAGGGGAGGATTGCCTCCTGCTTAGTCTAATCAACTGTATGTCGCTCTGGATAAGAGAGTCTGCCAAATGCCATTAATGTAATGTAATGTAACGTCAGTGGAGAAGGGCCAGACTGATAGGAAGGTCACAGTAATGCAAATAACCACACATTACAACAGTGGTAGGCATCTCTGCACACACACAATGCATCAAGCCTCTAAGTGGACAGGCTACAGAAGCAGAAGACCTAAGTCTCCTACTCTGCAGTGCAAATAGACTGAATTGAGGCAAATGAATAAATGACCCATCATATGCCATTACCTTTTTGGGAGTTTTCTTCAGCTATAAACCAGTTTGAGTCTGGTTTGCGTACAATTCACGCACTACACAGCATACACAAATATTTGAATAAGACAACAGCCATGTTCAAAATAAGCATGAGAAAAACCCATCACCAGGAAAGTTTCACTCAGGACAATCCACACAATGATGTCTTACAATACACTCAGTGGAATACACTGAGGAAATAAACTCCCTTAGTGCAATTTTATCATGTTGATAAAATTGAGCTTTTACCCGGCATATTTGGCAAATGGTTGGCATTCGCCTTTATTCAAAGCGCTGTACAATTTATGCCTCTCATTCACCCATTCATACACACACTCACACACCGACAGCGATTGGCTGCCATGGAAGGCACCGACCAGCTCGTCAGGAGCATTTGGGGGTTAGGTGTCTTGCCCAGGGACACTTCGACACAGCCCGGGCGAGGGATCGAACCGGCAACCCTCCGACCGCCAGACGACTGCTCTAACCGCCTCGGCTAATGTCGGCCACATTCAGCGTAGAGTGTCCGTTTGTTGTACAAAGTCGATGTGCAAAAACCGAAGGCGCCGACAGGAGAGTGTGGAGGTTAACGGCGGCACAACCGCTCCCCGGAGCGCCGGGGAAAGGGCGCATGCGTGTAACCGCGAACGCTCGACCCCTGTGTGGCCCCCGGTCCTGAGGGTCGCGCCCGCCGGGGGAGGGGGGAGCGGAGGGGGGGGGCTGCCCGTGTTCCGTTCTTGCCGAGTGGCACAAACCCCCCCCCCCTTCCCCCCCCCCCGGCAGCCTAATTAAATCTTCCACTTTTCCACACTCGCATTCCGGCTCCATCCATCCGGAAGGATCGGACGCACTGGAGGAACGGCCCTCGGGAAAGGGCCCTCGGCCCCGCCCCCCTCCCCTCCTCCCGTCCAATCGGGCGCGGGCCGGAGTCTGTGACGGACAGGCGGAGAGACCCACTTGGGCGTTGGTGTTCGATGGGTCCGCGGGAACGAGGGGGGGGGGGTTTATCTCAAGGAGCTGACGACGGTGAACAGCAACAGCAACAGTAACATTTTCAGCCGATAGGCTGGAGATGAGGCCGGAGCTCCTCGATATGACCCTCAGCTCCTGGAAAGGAAAGTTCTCAAACGTTGCCGCTGTCAGTCACATTCTGGCTCTGAGTGGTCATAGCCTCAGCATGTGGTACACTGTGACCTTGAGAAATCCATGTTCCCGACAGCATCCTCTCTTTCTCTCTCTGTCTCTCTATTTCATTCTCTCGCTTCCTCTTTCTCTCCATCTCTATCTAATTATCTCTCTACCTCCCTCTTTCTGTCTCCATTTCTCTCTCATTCTGATTGCTTCTCTCCCCCACTCCTCTCTTTTCTCCATCTGTATCATTCTCTCTCCCTCTTTCTCTCCATCTGTATCATTCTCTCTCCCCCTCACTCTTTCTGTCTCTCGATCTCTCATCTCATTCTCTGACTCCTCTCCCGCACTCTCTCTCTCCCTCTGCTCTCCATCTCTATCCTTCTCTCTCTTCCTCTCCGACTCTCCCTCCCTTCTCTCTCCCTCCCTCTCTATTCTCGTTCTCATTCTCTCTCTGGCTCTCTCTGATGCCGCACATAAATTAAATAATATGTATGGTGGATGACCATATTTTTCACACTTTGCTGCCTCTGAATAATTAGAGGGTATGAATTGTGTATTTGTTTACATGTTTTACATCCTCTCCTTGTCTTTGTGGCCTCCAGATTATGTTCTCTTAGAATTCACGCCGGAACTGAACTCTACCTACGATAGTGCAAACACCTGTATCTCCCAGGTGGTTTAATTTAGGCAAACAACAGCATTTTTTCCCCAGGTTGTGTGCCCAAACACCAGGGCCAAATCCACACTTCCCCAGCACTTCCGCCATGCCAACCCCCCCCCCCCCCACAGCCACGTCCAGTATTCTCGTAAATTGCACAAGACAAGCCTGTTAACGGATGGAGATAAACTCTGCCATTGTTAGTCGTGGCTGTGCTGACAGGTTCCTCAGTAACACAGATTGATTCAGTGACCCCCCCAACAATAAACATAGCCAAAATGGCAGCTTCGAGCCAGGGCACACTTTTCCTTTGTGGTTTCTAATAATGAGAAGCTTTATTTTGATTAGGTCTCGACCTCCAGACAAAACAGGAGAGGGCTAGGCTAATGCTGCAGCTAAGTTGCTGTGCTGTTTACGGCAAAAACACCGTCTGAGAACATTCAAACACACTCACTCGTTCTCTCTCTCTCCCTCTCGTTGTCTCTCTCTCTCTCTGTTTCTGCCTTTATCTCCATCGCTTTGCACGTTAGATCAGTTTTGATTCAATTCCGTTTGCCGTATTGGCATGGCATTTTAACATAACGTACATTATATGCGATAAATTGCCGAAGCGGCTCTCTTCGTGTAACACTTTAGGGAAAGCAACGATAACAATGATCGTGGAACATAATCACGAAAACAACAAAACAAATAAAAACAATTACTGTTATTACAATAATAATACGGAAAAGCCCTGATTACGGAACTCTGGCTATGTCGAGAATCTGCTGCCAAATTTGCCAAGTGTCTTTCCTCTCTGAGAAGTATTTGTAGTATCTGTTCCGTTTCAGGCAGGTCTGGAAAATTTGGGTACAGTATGAAGTTTGGAAAGACAGTTTTCTGTCATTTGTTTACAGTACATATCCCACAGTTCAGTGAGAAAGTGTGGCTCGATATTTACGGCAGTTTGAACGCAGCCTCTCCTCCTGGGGCAACCAGGTCTGCCGATGTCAGCCGGTCTCTCTATCTCTCTCTCTCCTTCTCTCTCCCTCCCTCCCTCTGTGTCTCTCTCACACACACACGCGCTCGGTGTCTCGGTTTTGATGTGGTTGAGGTTTAGAGTTTTAGAAAGGTTTAGAAAGCCGCCGTGTCTTCTTTTCAGCTTCTCAAAAGACGTGCTGTGTTCTGGTTATTATTGGCCTGGCTGTCAGTCTGTTCTTGTAACACTATTCTCTCTCTCTCTTTCCCCCCTCCCTCTCTGTTTCTCTCTCTCTTCCCCCCTCCCTCTCTCTCTCCCTCTCTCTTCCCCCCTCCCTCTCTCTCTCTCCCTCTCTCTTCCCCCCTCCCTCTCTCTCTTTGTTCAGTAATTCCACCCATTCTCCTTTTTCTTTAATGTTTCCTCCTCTTTGTTGGCTTCTTGCCGCTACTTCGCCGTCTTAAGGCTTTTGTCTTTAACGAGTGGCGTTTGTGACGCACTTCCTTCCATTGTAGCAGGAACAGATACACACTCTCCTGCAGCCCGGCTCTTACTGTCAAAACCACAGTCACTGTGCGCGCGTGTGTGTGCGTACGTGTGTGTGTGTGCTTACCTGTGTGTGTGTGCGCGTGTGTGTGTGCGTACGTGTGTGTGTGTGTGTGTGTGCTTGTATGCATGTGTGTGCGTGCGCCTGTATGTGTTTGTTTGTGTGTATGTGTGCATGCGTGCACGTGTGGTTTTGCTGAAGCCTTGTCATCACCTGTCATTCCACCCAGGTGACCACACTGTGGTCCTACTATTTTACAGGATATCCCCTAGGGGGGAATGAAGTGTGTTTCTGTGGCCCACTTGGTTCTGGGTTCTGGCAGTTGTTTTGATACTGTACCTTCCGTTCCGTGACATCACACACCCGCCCTCCCACTCCCCTACTCCCCCGACGGACAAACAAACAAACAAAACAAGCGTACCATTTTTTCCTGCTGATTGTTTTTCCAGAAGCATGATGACTCTCTTCTCGCAATCAGGCTGAACCCACAGCCTTGAGCATGAGATGTAATTTGTCCAAGAGGTCAGGTCATGACTGCCATGTTAGGTTATGCTAAATTAGATTGCTATTATTGAAAGCACAATCATTCATTCATTCATTCATTCATTATCCTAACCTGCTTATCCTGAACAGGGTCGCAGGGGGGCTGGAGCCTATGCCAGCATACATTGGGCGAAAGGCAGGAATACACCCTGGACAGGTCACCAGTCCATCGCAGGGCACACACACCATTCACTCGCACACTCCTACCCACGGGCAATTTAGACTCTCCAATCAGCCTGACCTGCATGTCTTTGGACTGTGGGAGGAAACCGGAGTACCCGGAGGAAACCCACGCAGACACAGGGAGAACATGCAAACTCCGCACAGAGAGGCCCCGGCCGACGGGGATTCGAACCCAGGACCTCCTTGCTGTGAGGCGGCAGTGCTACCCACTGCACCATCCGTGCCACAAGCACAATCATATCACTGATGAAAAGTAATTTCAGAAACATGTTGAGTCATGCACGTACTGTGATTTCAATGGCCCTGTATGATCAGCGGGTGAAATTACATTTGTGAGCTTGTTGCAGTGGCCCGGGTCGAGACCTCGTCAGATAAACAAGTGCACGCTGTTTACGGTCCTCATTTTTAACTGGATTGGTCTAAGTGGTGATAACTCGATAATGCACACAGGTCCCCCCCCCCCGTTGGAATGTTTAAATCGTTCCTTGTCTCCTTGGAAATTAGTTGCTAAGGAAACCTCTAATAAAGTTGGGAAGCTAATGTGGATCAGCTGTCGCGGGTGTAAACCTAAAATTTCGTGAGGCATCTGTTAGGGGGCAGGGGTTGAATAGGACATCAGTGTTGCTGTATCTCCCGGCATCATTCTGCACTTGTTAGTTGAAATGGTAAATGGCAGGCATTTATATAGCGCCTTTATCCAAAGCGCTGTACAATTGATGCTTCTCCATTCACCCATTCATACACACACTCACACACCGACGGGGATTGGCTGCTATGCAAGGCCCCGACCAGCTTGTCCGGAGCATTTGGGGGTTAGGTGTCTTGTTCAGGGACACTTCGACACAGCCCGGGCGGGGGATCGAACCGGCAACCCTCCAACTGCCAGACGACTGCTCTTACCGCCTGAGCCCTGTTAGTTGTGTTGGAGGCTCCCTCTGTTCATCTATAATAAATAATAATAATATCTAAAGTGTACAGGCCAGGGAACTGGCCACGCAGTATACCCCTGTAGTGTAGTGGTTAAGGTGCATGACTGGGACCCGCAAGGTCGGTGGTTCGATCCCCACAATAAGTTCCGCACAGCCCTTGGGCCCTTGAGCCAAGGCCCTTAACCCTGCATTGCTCCAGGGGAGGATTGTCTCCCGCTTAGTCTAATCAACTGTACATTGCTCTGGATAAGAGCGTCTGCCAAATACCATTAATGTAATGTACATGAACATCATCGTCCTGATTGCCATTGCAGGTAATCGTTTTTGCATCAGCTTTCCTGAAAGATAGATTTGCCCAGTTTGAAGACGAAACATGCTGCTGTATGGTAGTACAGGAGTAAGTACTCCACTAGCCACAGTGGTTGAATGTTTGCACACTGCTTGTCGGAGTGCTACCTGCACAGCCCCCCCCCCCCCCCCACACAACAGACTAGATGTTGTCCTTGTTTAACCTTGCTCAGGCTTCTCACCTTCTTTCTGTTTGCTGACTTGTATCTGTTCTATTTCCTGTGCAAATTACACCTCCTCCGTTTTGAGTGTCCCGCAATGACCTGCGTAGCATGTTAGCATGTAAAGGTAAGAGGCGCGCTGCTCACTCCCTGGAGGGTTTTTTTTTTCTTTTTTTCTGGCAGTTGCGAAAAGAACGCGGAGGCTCTGTTCCTGCGCGTGTCGAGTGGAGCATACCCTCCCACCGCGGAGAGCGGTTTAACGGGCTGTGAGATTAACCTGAAGGGATACGCACACCGTACGCGGTAATCTAGGTCAGTGAGCTAAACGATACGCAACGCCGCCCTTCATCTGGGGAAACGAGGATCGCGTGGAGTCTCGCGCCGCTCTGTAACAGCGGCTCGATGCTCGATGACGTCGGTCGTCTGGGCGATCACCGTCCGCCTTTGAAGTTCGCTCGCTCCGAACCAAGACAACAAAAAAAAAGTTCCGCGGATGCTTACGATCATGTTCGTAAAAGTGTTTATTTAAGCAAAACAGGTGTTCCCTTCCTCGACCTCAATCTTTTCAGTTGGGAATCAATCCAAAAATGTAATCCAACTTCTCCCATCCCTTTTTCATTACAAGGACAAGGTGTGCACACCCTCACTCCAACACAGTGAGCCAAACAATAAATGTCAGATATTTATTTTGCAATACCAGGATGTTGCATCACAATATACACGCAGTCAGCACTTTATTAGGTATTTATTTTACTCTTTTTTTTTAGACTTCTACTGCTGTAGCTTAGAGTCTACTTAGAGTTATGATGAGTTGTGTGTTCAGAGATGCTCTTCTACATACCACTGTTGTAATGTGGTTATTTGCGTTACTTTCACCTTCCTGTCAGCTTTGACCAGTCTGGCACTTCTCCACTGACATCTCTCATTAACAAGGCATTTTTTTCCTGCAGAACTGCTGCTCACTGGATGTTTTTTGTTTTTCGCACCATTCTCTGTAAACTAGTGTGTGTGAAAGGTCAGCAGTTTCTGAGATATTCAAACCACACTGTCTGGCACCAACAATCACCCCACAGTCAAAGTCACCTCGATCACATTTCTTCCCCATTCTGACTTCAGATTTGGTCTGAAAAACAGCTGAACCTCTTGACCACGTCTGCATGCTTTTATGCATTTAGTTGCTGCCACACGATTGGCTGATTATACAGGTCTACCTAATAAAACCTCAGCCTTCAAATAGGCCAAAGTGTGCTTTTATGCAACACATTCAGTCCCTCCTGGTGCCCTATCCATCACCAGTGCATTTGCATAGTCTATGCTTCCAGGTTTGCATCTGCGGTCCTGGTATGAACCCCCCGTCTGTTCTGTGTTATGTTCCTGTCAAGCATTGTTCCTGTACTTACACATGACGAGAGAGAAAAACATATGTGATCTGCCTTCATTTTAGGATCACCGGTAATAATACAAACACGGCATTTCACGGAAAAGGCACATTTCAGTGGTTCCTGGTAATTGCAGGTTATTGCGTTCATCCAAAACCAACACCCGCACTTAACCCTGACCCTGACCCTAAATATAACCTCAAGCCAAGCCCTAACATTGTTAGCAAGGCTTTTGGGGCAGCTGTGAAGTAGTCTGACAAGTACTACTTTTCAGCTGTAGAAACACAGTATTTACCTCTGTCACTAATTACCGTACATTTTAAAACATATCATTTTTTTCACTGTAAAGTGTGAACAAAAAAATGAATCAGTTGGTTTGCTCAGTTCTTTGGAGAGAGCGTCTTCCTTCCTTGTGGGACAGGGACTCTGTGTGTGGTATCTGCACTGTACCCGTAGGGGTGGCCTGTAGCGTAGTGGTTAAGGTAAATGACTGGGACAGGGAGTCTGTGTGTTGTATCTGCCCTGTACCCAACACTAGTGTTTTCAGCAGTACACCTTCTGGTGCGACATGGCTCAGGCAGTAAGAGCAGTCGTCTCATTGGCTCAGGCAGTAAGAGCGGTCGTCTCATTGGCTCAGGCAGTAAGAGCAGTCATCTCATTGGCTCAGGCAGTAAGAGCGGTTGTCTCATTGGCTCAGGCGGTAAGAGCGGTCGTCTCATTGGCTCAGGCAGTAAGAGCAGTCATCTCATTGGCTCAGGCAGTAAGAGCGGTCGTCTCATTGGCTCAGGCGGTAAGAGCAGTCATCTCATTGGCTCAGGCAGTAAGAGCAGTCGTCTGGCAGTCGGAGGGTTGCCGCCCGGGCTGTGTCGAAGTGTCCCTGAGCAAGACACCTAACCCCCGAATGCTCCTGATGAGCTGGTTGGCGCCTTGCATGGCAGCCAATCGCCGTCGGTGTGTGAGTGTGTGTATGAATGGGTGAATGAGAAGCATCAATTGTACAGCGCTTTGGATAAAGGCACTATATAAATTCCAACCATTTACCATTTACCATTTACCTTCAGTGCTCTCTCAGAATAGTTTTTTATTATTTCGCTTGTCTCCATAGAGCAGGGATCAGCAAATCACAGTCCTCCAGGTCTGATACCTGCTGGTTTTCCACCCTTTACCCGGGAGTCAGGTGTGAAGACAGCCTAGCCAAATCAGTAGTCCTAATCGATCAGCTAAGTACCCCGGGGAGGAAAGAAAACCAGGGCCGGATCTGATGACTGCCGTCACAGAGGAACCCTCTGTCACAGGTGTGAAGTGTGAAAGCTCTCGGAGAAAGAGCCGTTGAGAGGGTACAGACAGTTCGTTTCCCTTGGGGCACAAACCCAGCAGGTCTTTCTGCTGAGCCGTGACACAACCTAAATCTGTCCTCGCCTTCCTGAACCCAGAACATCCTCAGTCTGCCGAAATAGGCCGCTTTGACTTCACTCTGTGCCGCTGGGAACATTTCGTGGTTATTAATGTCTCTACCATCATCCCAAATCTCCATTGACTGTTGTGGTTGTTTATGTCTACCCTGTCACCCCAATTCATCATTGCTTATTATTATTATTATTATTATTATTATTATTATTATTATTATTCTACGTTTCTCTCTGTTTGGGACTCATGAACGCTGAGATTAACTGGAGGACAGGCCTTGCATTCAGGACGGAGGGCGTACCTGTGTGTTAAGCTGCTTCACGTTAAGGTGAGATAAGCTCTCCCCCTCTGGGACAAATAGGCTTACAGTGGCACAGAGCGGAATCCTCTCGATAAAGTTGTTCCCGCGTTTTGTGTACGCGCTGTCTGACAACGGCCCTTCAACGGCAACACCGCTCCCCACATGTTTTTACATTCTTTCCCTTTCCATTCACCCGATCGAGTGCCCAGCCATCTCTGCGTGCTGACGGTTGTCTGGCCTCCTGCAGTAACGTTTTTCGTATTCGTATCGTACATTTCGCTGAACTTTTTTCAACGGAAGGGCTCGTACGAGTGTGGCTCCTCGGATTCAACAGATGCTCCTAACTTCAGACAACCGTCCCGAATGAAGATGTCCGTAATAGTACTTAAGGTGCTTTAGGTGGGTTCTCTCAGACGTTTGGCCTTGGCCAACGGGATTAACAAGAACATGGGTCGTACTGGTTTTGGGGGAAAAAGTGACGAAATGGCGGACCGTGGAGAAAGCCCATTGCCCCCCGTGGCAGAAGGCTGACAGGTAGCTGGTGGAGCCTGTATGATCGCTGGCTGGGCGGGACATCAGCGGAAGCCCTCCGCCTGATTTCATCCGATCGCTGAATAAATATGACTTTCTGTACAGCCGACCCTTTCAAATGGCTACCAGAAATATCACCCGTGTTCCACGTGGTCTGACAACGAGATTACATTAGGTTAATATCCATTTTATTTAGAAATACTTATTTTTTTCCCAGTCATCCTAGCTGACAGGTCATTGACAGATTATATTGATGTTTACACATTCGACACCGTCAGACACTACTCAGGCAAATGGCTACTCTTTATATTTTTGGTAAACTTTGTGCTTTGATAAGGCCTATTGTCCTTTCTTCAAAAAGAAATGAGAATACAGGTTTTAAATCTCGGCAAATGTTTGTTCTCCGTTTTGTTCTCATTTTTACGCTGAAATATGCACATGACCCGTGTCCTGTTTCATGAGCTGTATCGTAGTGATAATTCAGGGGCATAATCATAAACTATGCGTCATTATCGACCTTACTATTTGCACCTAACAGCAACACGGCCCTGTCTCTGCTGCGCGAGGATAATACAGTACACTACGCTCGCTATCAATGTGCGCTGTAGCCTTCGTTAACGCACCGTGCATGCCTATTTGTTAATAAAAATGACCGCGTGCGTATTTACACTGACGAACGCCGGTAATGTCCGATTAGCGCTGATATCTTTTTCCACTGCGCTATTTTAGGAAGCGATCGATAACGGTTACGGCGTCTACCTCTGCCTCGATTCGTCTGACATCCTGAGCTAATTCTGTTTTCTGGCTTAAAGGGGAGATCATAACTCCGCCAGACGCAGCCGTGACGTTCGAGTCAGCGAGGCCCCGCGTCAGTCCCCGCTTATAGTGGCGCTCAAGACCTTCCGTCCCCTCTTCGGTCATGGCGCTAATCCGAACCTAGGCAGTGGTGTGCGGCGATGGGCGTACAAGCCCGGCCGCAACACACCGGAGCTCATCTGCCGCCTCTGGAGGAGTAGCGCAGGGCATTCGCAGGACCGTCAAATATCGAACGGTTCACATTGTCATGAAGCCACACCAATGCAAAATATGCTGTCATATTATTCTCTCTGTCTCAGATTGCTTTATTGGCATGACATTCAAATGTACTAATACCCAAATACATACATATGGATAATACTATTATCATAATATATCTCTTTGTGTGTGCATGTGTGATAAATACAAAGGATATTGTATATATTATAATATATTTAGGCATATATTTGTCACATAGCCTATATAAGAGTTCGCAAAATAATAAGAATCATCATCATCTTCATCATTTTCAAAATTTTTATTAAAATAAAACGTCGAATACGTCACCATCTGTGCTCCCATTCTGTTTTGCATATTACCTTAGAAATTGCCCCGCAGGTAAGTTGCAAAAGAAATTCATACTGAAACTGAGATCATTAACTCATTACTGGCAGTTTGTATGACAGGAAAATAACTTTCGCGTTCAAAGAACCGGCAGTAAACATGAGTGTTCCTTTGGCATGGGGAAAACACTATAATGCACCAACACTATAACAGCAATATTTCCACCTGGCCCTGCCCTCTGAAATCCAGTCAGTACACTACTTACTTGAGGTCATATTTTGACTGAACACGAACCGCTCCGCATTCTTGCAATACCTGGCATCCCTGGCTTGGCTTGGCGTGAATGGGCGACCTGTCGGGGGCCGGAAGTTGTGCACGAGCCTGGTGTATCCTGCCCCGTTGAGCTTGTAACCCGGACATCAGAGAGAAGCGATCGCATTCACTGCTCTCGGCGCACTTCAACGACATTTAGGTCCTTACCCCAGCCCACATCTCTGCCGAAAATACCTCGAGGACGCTATTGTTGCCCACTACAATTTGCGCACTGGAGCACAGATTACGTTTGAAATGTTTTTTTATTTATTTTTTTTTAAACATTGTAGCACTTTCTATTTTCAAAACAATTGTCTGACTAATGAAAGCGGTGGCGGCCGAGGCAGCGGTCCAATTCTCCCATTCTCAATGTGTCTGAAAAAAATATTTAGAACTAGTGCTTCCTATGACAACTCCAAACAATTCCCACACAGCAGTTTCACGCGTAGCCTACACTGGCAATCCGATATCTAATGAAGTATGAGGTGAATACGCCCACGTAAAAATTAACGCGTAATTATATTATCGTTAGTAATATACATATGTACACACACAGTAAAATGTTCAGTGTTAAATCAACTCGTACAGAGTTAATATTGTACCTATTTGAGTATAATCAGCACTGGACATTTTAGCGCACAAATTGTATGTATAATTGGTTATATTATTGATTATACATTATAGTCTCCTCTTTAGGTAAAAAAAAAAAGGTTCAAAGTTCAATTCAAAACCATTGTGTCAGTGCAAAGTCAAGTGTATCGCCAACATCTGTATCATTGTGTATCAATCTAAGGACCCAATATACATATCCACAAGTGTAAATTATTGTTTGATTGAGTAGTAGGGAAATTGAGGCCGGTACAGTAACCACTACACCACACCAGGGCCCTGTTGTACAGAGACTTATGCCCAACTAAGGCGCACATTTTGCCGAGTTAATGGCAACTGCTGTAGGCGGTTGCAGAAAGACAGATAAATAAGTCAATACATAAAAAACATTTTTTTTAAAGGAAAGCGCCCATGACGTCAGAGCTCCACACCTGGCAGCGTCAGTAGGCTGGCTATGGCCGGTGGTTTCCGGCGCCTCGCGCCCCTCACCAGCCCCCCGAGACGTCCTCGCACCCTTTCACATACGCGCGCTCTCTCACGGCTACGAACGAGTCTGTTTCCACAAAGTCTCATATCGAGCCTCACTGATCTGACTGGAAGTTCTGTCGCTAAGGTGAATGTGAAAACCACACTGGAAAATGTGAAGGATGCCTTCTGATCACAAAAAAACGAAAGAACAAAGCAGGTGATTTATGTTTCAAGGAAACGGTGGGACTTATAGTTTACTATAGTTGACCAAAGGAACAACTATAAGCACAAAGACGTTTCGACAAATATTGTTATTACGGTAAATGACTGGAAAAAATGAGAAGGCTATAGGCTACGTTCTGTCGCCCACAAATTATAAAATTTATGCAAGTTTTTTAGGCACAAATGTATGTCGCAAGTGTTAGCCACATAAACAATTACAGGACGGATAGCTGTCATATCATTGAATGCAAGGAAAACATAAAATGTAACTGCTCTACTTAATACAACTTAGCCCTTGGTCAGATGCTAATCCGTTTAGTGCACAATTTTGGCAAAGGTAGGCGAAACAAACAGTCTTAGTGTATATGTAAATTGCCAGTTCTGGTATTTAAGCTTAAAATAGGAACCGTGGAAGATTGGATTTTAGTTAATACGTCGTTTATTATCTACGATATGTCACAATCTGGGCTCTTTGCCTACACTGATACTTGGAATATTCATCAAACGTGGTCTTAATT
This sequence comes from Conger conger, assembly GCF_963514075.1. Taxonomy (NCBI): domain Eukaryota; kingdom Metazoa; phylum Chordata; class Actinopteri; order Anguilliformes; family Congridae; genus Conger; species Conger conger. The sequence continues at coordinate 6,764,192 of NC_083760.1, read as the reverse complement.
AACCTATATTTCACAAACCTCGTTTTAAGTGGTTCCTTTATGTTGGTAACTAGTAATCCCTGCGTTTGGTTTCAGGAACTATTGTTGTTTTCTGTTATGCTTGTACTTTTATCTATCAAATTAAGATGCCGAATAATTATTTCACACAGATATAATCTGAAACGCAATATTCAAGAAAGATGAAAGTGTGTCGCAAGAAAATGAAGACGAAGATTTACAGATCACTGTTTTTGACTATTGTTGATGTGTGCGCCGCGTTCAAATCCAGGGTCTCTCTCCGCGCTTGCAGCTACAATCACAGCACAGCTCGTGCGCGGGAGGGGGGGGGGGGGGGGGGGGGGCAGTTCTGAAACGAGCTGTCGAAATGGTCGAGGATTGCCAAAGTGGAAGTTCTTTCCTGATAATCTCTCTGTACTGCTGGCGACATCTATCTGTTCCTCGGGCGACAGATATGGACAGGAATTTAAATCCTAAAGCTCCGGAAAACTTCAAAGCAGAAGTAATCTCTCTCTCTCTCTCTCTCTCTCTCTCTCTCTCTCAGCAGAAATAAGACTTATACTGCAGAAGTAAATAGCCTAGATTAAAAAAACGTTCGCACACAAACAAAAAATTATAATAATTATGTAAATATATATATTAAAAAAGCACAAAACAATCATTAAAGTACAATATTAGTCTTAATCGAGTACCACGTATTAAGTGAACATCGCTGGGTTTTTTCTTTAAAAAAGGGGTTTTGCTTGAAGAAATAAAGGCCGCTTTTGCTTGAAGGATGTAGGCTACAGAGGTGATCGAATGCAGCAACGCTGTGATTATATGAAAGTTAACGGCGTTAACATTAAAGTGATCTGTTGCATCCTCTCGTCTATTTGGATCCGATCTACCGATGCACAATCGATCAGCCCCTCTTGTCCGAATGGTGAAATAAAGTTCTGGGGGTGGGGAGGAAGGGAATCCCTCCATTCTCTGACGTCCCTTTACCTAGGAAACCCACACGCGTGTTCTCTGACGCAACTGCCCATTTTTGGCAACATGCGTCAATGGGCAAAACCAAACAGACTGATCATAGGAGGGGGGTACGCGTAGTTCAGGTTTAATAATAACACAATACATTTCGGATACTTGAAATTCGAAATGTTACACACAGCTAAATACTAGTGGGTTGGAAAGTATAAAGGTTTAACGTAAAGTATTGAACGCGTGAAGCGAAAGCGAAAGGTTAATTAGTATCCGCACTCCCCCATTACCTGGGTGTTTAGGCTCCTTGTGACGTGTCTCTAATTTCGGATTGATAAGAAGAGTTGCAGTACAGTGTAGTGCCATATAAGTGAGTCATCCCAACAAGCGGTCGGTAATTTTTTAGAAGAGGAAAAAGCAAGAACTGTTCCACGGGGACAGAAGCAATTCAAGAAAAAAAAGTGCCGCCACAAAGCGCCTCTTTAAAGTTGAGAACAAAACGCTTTTGCATCTGCGTGAGTCATTCGCAAATCGGCAACTCACTGGTGTTCGGAGAGAACCCCGGATTTGGCTTTGGAAAGTAGGTGACTCGGTGACTTTTATGATTTTCAAAGTTTGCACTATAATAGCACGCCAGAGAAACGCGGTTTCAATTACAAGACAACCAGAGACGATTCCAAGAAGACAATCACTTGTTGTTTCATATCGTTAAGTTCATGAACTGACAAAAAGAGCCACTTATATAGATCGAAATCCTTTCACGGTATCGGTTTTGATCTTATTTATGTTGTGCTGAAACGGATTTCCGCGTCTTTTATATACTTTATTTTTGGATTCCAGTTTGAATTAACACTTACTGCTCTCAACTATCACAGAGGGATTCCGTTCGCCAATTTACTCAGAAGTGCTGAGCGTTGCACGGGAGACATTGTGAGCACCGGAGTTCTTATCCTCAACTGAAATCTCCCTCTCTCCTGGATCATGTACCAGGACTACTCCGGGAACTACGATACGTCCTCCCGCGGCAGTAGCATTTCACCGGCCCAGCAAGAGTCCTTCACTAGCGGGAGCAGCACTATCGGCAGTCCGATTTCTACCTCAAGCTACCAGGTAATGTTCCAGGGCTTCTTGTTGCACTGAAAGCAAGATCCTTCCACACGTATTCTCTCATTCCACTCCGCACCAGACATACAAGCACTGTCAAACTGAAATTATTTGAACGTGAACGTATGCATTTTTTGCAGTTTTGTGGTTTGACAGTTGTATACGAAAACAACAACTACGTAATGCGTCGTTGTGGCATTGTTATTTAAGATCGCAGAAACAATCACTGATTATATTATTTGAACCAATCTGGAAGAAAGGTAAAACAGCGATACCCAAATACAAGCTTATGTATGTTGGCCATTTACAGTGTATGAATTATTTCCCCAAACTCGCTGCATTTGGTGTTACTTTTGATTATTGTAACGCATTTATTTTAATGTACACATTTAGATGAGAGGGAACGCAAAAGTTAACTGAATATTGACAATATTGAAAAGAATCTACAGAAGCATACGTTTGTGCAATCTTTTTGGTCGTGTTCATCAAAGTTCGGCGATTTTTTTGGTATGAGGTGGAAAAAATGACAGATGTTGCCTAAATAAACGTTGAATGTGTACATCACGTAGACCTGAACACAGGGGAATGAGAAACACCTGGTAATACACATGGTAATTCGGGAAGAAATCCTAAACAATGACTGAAAGGGACATGACGAGATGTACGAGCATCGCGGCGGAAGGGCAGCTACGCGTTCCTTCCTTGGAATAAGTTTCGCAAGCTGACCATAAACTGGGACGACATGAACTGAACCTCAGCGTCGCGAGTGCGTGGGTGAAATGCGTAAAGTCAGGTCGATCTTGCATCACCCTCTGTGCATAATTACGCCGTTAACGCACAGTAGATCATACAACAGCGAACATGTATATGTATTGCATTATTAAATACAAACCGATGTCAATTCATGCACGATTGTGATGATCTTACACGAATTCAACGAGTTACCGTGGTCCGTAGACGCAGAAACACACGTGCACACTTGAAATATTGTCGATAGCACATCGCATCACCTTTCTTGGAGGGAAAGCGAAAGCGCTCTTTAGCCATGTTATATTTAGCCGTTTAAATTGAAAATACTTTGCTTCTGTTGTGTGGTCGGGGTCTCTACAAATAAACTTAAACGAAGCACTGTATATGCAACAAAACATGGACCGATGCAAAAAAAGTGGTAGCCTAGCGTATGCGTTGTATTCCACTTATGATTGATATTAGTGTTGAATTCCTTGGCTATGACTAATCGCATTTTGCAATCCATATAACCTACATTTGATATCTGTGAGCGGAGTCTACCACTGAAACTAACATCACACACAGTACCAATATATTTGTTAGGTAGGCTATTTTGTAAGTTTTGGACACAAGAGTCCACTAAAACATTTGCAGCAAACCTTCGTGAGCCGCTTGTGTTCCTCTTTTAAGACTATTCAAAACAAGGACGCCTGTGTTCACATGGGACTTTCTCGTCAGAAATCTACCGAGGTACATTCTCAGAGTTCCAACACATTTACAGCGACGGAGCTTTCAAACGGCATCGCTCCTGGACCACCGGTTGTGCGTTAATATGCCTAGTTAATATTTAAGGCCAGAAGGAGACATCTAGTGGTCATGGTATTAATTGCAACTGCACAAACTGGAAACGCCACTAATCACCCACCACCCACCTCTCGCTAAAAATAAACCGTTAACCGTCAATGACATGGCGTCACAGATAACATAACCCGGTCCAGCTGTAATGCACATCTGTCTCGAAAGTATATATATATATATATATATATATAAAGTATATATATATATATAAAGTATATACATATATATATATATATATATATATATATAAAGTATATACATATATATATATATGTATATACTTTCGAGACAGATGACAGCGATAAATTAAGACGCTGACAAAGATAAATTAAGACTGTTGTATCTGAGCGCACGTTATTGTGTGTGTGTGCAACACATATATATATATATATATATATATATATAATATATATATATATATATATATATATATATATATATATATATATATATGTATATATATATATATATATATGAGTGTGCATGTGTGTACGTGTTTGTGCATGTATGTTTTTCATTAAAAAAAAATTATCTGGAGGGACATTTATTAACCCTGTGAATGAACAGGGGATAAACCCCCCCCCCCATCTCCATGTTAGGTTACGCCTCCTCACACACCTCCTTGCCCCCTTCCCCCATACTCTTCAGCAGATAACCTCAGCCAGACGCTACCTGCACATGATCCTTTGACCACAGACTACCGCAGACTACAATGGCCTGTTTGTGAGGAGTAGGGTTTAAAAAAAAAAGAAGAAAAAAAAAAAAAAAGAAGAACAAGAACAATAGGCAATGCGACCCATTCTTTTTAAAAGGTGGAAGCTGTGCTTTGGTTAATCTCAAGTAGAAGAAGTGGGATATATAAGATATGACTATCACCCACAAAGCCTCTCTGTTAGCGGTGCCCTTTTGGCCAGCTCCAGAGACTGGACATGCTCACGGTGTACCTGGTTGGAGGTGCACACACTGAACCAGCGGGACAGAGGGTGGCATTGACGGGGCCCTCTCTGGGGGGTCGGTAGACGTTTTGGCGTGTCATGGTGGCTGGGGACCAGAGGATTAAAGCGACGCTACTCCCTCATGCCCCCCCTCACCCCCCCCCCCCCCCCCCCCCCCCCCTCCCAGGTGCTGCACTCAACCCTGCCGACAGTTTTTACCTGCTTTTACCTCTGATTGCTTTCTTCTGCTATTTTGGGGTTCAGGCCTGGTGTTTGCTGCCGTTTTTGCTACTCTGTAAAGCGTCTTTGTGACAGTCTTCTGTAAAAAGAGCCGCACAAATAAAATTGAATGGAATTTTCCCTCATAATTGTTCCTACTCTTGCTTTTGAAGACTTTAGAAAATGGTTTCACAATTTTCAAACCTGTGTTTGCATAAATGTACGATATACCCGTCTTCTTCCGATATACCCAGTTTCCACTTCCACATTAAACATGATTTAGACTGATGAAATTACGGACATTCGCACTGAATCCCTGCAGTGTCCCCACCCTCGGATCCGAGGCACTGAGACGGCCGGAGAGACTGGCTGCGCTCCTGCATGATGCGCAGACACTGGAATTTCAATCTCGTGTTAAATTTAAAGATGGCCCGTGAGTCAGCTTCTGAAGTTACACAAGCGCACAGCGATGGCGGCCGGCTCCAGGCCGTTTGTGGGATAGCCTCGCCGAAGACGTGCCTAGTCACCAGCGAGGCATGCCGTGTCATCCGTTGGATGACGACACGCCGCACTCGTTCGTAAGAGAACGTACCGGCTGGCGTTCCCGAGTGCGAAGGTTCCCCTGCGGTGAAATCCCCGGTGTGAACTGGTCAACCAGCAACCGGCAGCTTCAAAACCTAGCTTGAGCTGGTCAAACCATGTTAAGTATGGAGCTGGTGTGAACTGGTCAACCAGCTACCAGCTGTTTCAAAACCTAGCCTGAGAGCTAGGTTTTTTTTCAGCAGGATTAAACTCAGAAGAAGTGCCCTAAATATGTCATACCAGCTGTGAACCAAACTTTGTGAACTGGGGACGGTATCGTACTCATTTGGTGGTGGATGGGCAACTTCTCACTGTAGCGTTACTGCTGCCCGTTGTGGTGGTCTTCAGACCGTCACAGTGCACGTGAATATGTGCACTTCTTAAACATAATGTACCCTTTTCTCCAACAAGACTGCATATTAAAGGTTCTCTCCAAATGTGCCCCAGATGTCTCCAAGCACGCGCGCTTGTTTAGTGTCTTTTGGTCACCAGTATAAACTGTTTAGGACACTGTTTGGGTCTGAATATACATTCGCTCCAATTTCACCAAGACCTTTCACCCAGTGTATATAAACAAAATAAATACATTATGTAGGCTAAATGTGTGTGTTTTATTTCTTGCCAAAGATGTTCTCTTTGCTTTCAAAAACCACACGCATGTTTTTACCCCGCTAACATTAAGATCCCAGGCGGTTCACACCTGTGAAGCTTAAACGTATTAAGAAAAAAAAAGAAAAAAGATTTGACTCAAGTCTCCGTTGCCATTCTCCTGAACTACGTAGGTTGTTTGTCCATTTGGAAGTTTTCATGGAGGCGTCGGAAAGTTCTGCATCATGTGTTAGTTTTGCGAGGACGCCTTCTGTGGAGACGGCGACGTTATAGCCTGTCCGTGTCCTTAGAGGCATTAGTTGTCTGCCGGACAACGGCTGTGTCCCCAAATGCGGGGGGGGAATTACCAGGAAATTGCGCGGACCGCGCCCCCACCCACCACGGCTCATTCAGCGGCAAGGAACGCAGCATTAACCAGACATGAATACGCTCTATGGTCTTAACACAGTTCCCAGGTTACGACGGGAAATCACTCACCTCTGTTGTGGATTGCTGTAAAAAGAGGGGAGTAATTACATTGCGCAACAACGATGTAAACACTAGGCGGACGAAAACGCAAAAAAACAAATGTGCCCTCATTATATTCTTGAAAATTAGACGACCAGACTCGCTTGCAATGACCATCTGCACGTTACGATGATTACCACAAAAAACAAAAAAAAACAGAATTCGGTTACATCGAATGACCAAACATTGCTAATTGCCACGAGGACACGCGATTAAAGCATACCTATAGTTAAAGTCTGAGGGGGAAAAAAAGTCTTGTTTAATCTTATTTTATCAGCTGATAATAACAATGGCTCAAGTTGGGGTTTATCAGTGTTGAAACTTTCCTCTATTGCGACCCGCCTGTTTCATATCAGCCTACTGGTGATATCTCCATTTTACCGTAAAACTTTCCCCTCCCTCCCGGTAGATGAACTTCCCGTCCTTTGCCCCCCCCCCCCCCCCCCCCGAACTTCACTGGACGCCGGGAATATGTTGGCGGGGGTCCCTTCTTCCCATAGCTAAATATATTACCCTTTCCCCCCACTTTACTGGAACCGAGTACGTTAATCCCAGTTGCATACGGAACATACCGTGACTCAGCGCGTAAATTTGCGCATGATTTAAGCGGCTATTCAAATGCTGCGTGAAATAGCGAATGCTTTTGGCGTAGGGCTACTCAAGGTGATACGGGATCTCCTGACAGAGAATTTGTATGTCATGGAAGATTAAAATATTATTATCATCATAAATCCATTATTAAAAAAAAAAAAAAAAAGAAAAAAAAAAAAAAGAATAAAAGAATGCTGTTTGAGAGACGTGTATCTGTACTGCAATCCAGTTTAAAAACATAAAAACATTTTAGATTTAAGTCCGAAAGCTCAAGATGGCATTGCCAAACCATTATTTTGTGGTTGGTTAACCATTTTTGGTTATTCTGATGTGTGGTTAGGATCATTTGGTGGGGTATAAGGGGTTCATTAATAATACTACTGTGGATATATTTGTTTTATGGTCTAGTTCAAATTCAACTGATTAAATCAATTTTATAAACATTTTTTTTACATTTCAAACTAGACCAGATGGTAATATTCAACTCTTGGGGCTGTTCCTTGCTACTGAAAACGTTTTTAAAAATGTCTCACAATAGTTGCTCAGGAGGTCTCTTCTCTATATGATATCCCGGTTACTGTATCTTTTTCACGGGCAGAAGTCCAGTGGCTCGCTTGGAATATTAACCTGCACCTGTGGTGTAGGTTTCATCATTAAACCAGACGTGTCAACACTGGGGTTTGTGTTCTGTTCTCACTGGTCTGTGCTGATGACAATACAGGATGCTGGCCCATCACAATCCAGGACGTGATGACGACCGGCCACTGGCTCTGTGGGGAAAAAGGAAACGCATTGGTCAATGTTGAAGCATTTTTCGAAGCATGACCACCTTTCAGACGCAATGTAAACTCTCGACCACCTACTGCTTCAAGTCACTCTGCTTGAGATTCAGGGCCTCGTAGGCTTAACTTCTCCTCCCTGTGCGACTATAACCAGTGATTTTTGAACAGCAAATGGACCCACGTATGCCATTTTCGCTCATTTCACGAAGCACACGCTTCTAATTTTCAGTCTCCTGTGAAACCCGTTGCTTTAAAAGTAACAGTTCGGCATCAGACAATCTCGACGGTAGTAAAGCCTTTTGGCCGCCGAGCTCTAAAAGGTTTACAGTCTGCGTGCGTGTGTGTGTCTTTCTTTCCGAAAGCGTTTCTGCGCGGCGGCGCTAAGTGTGGTGCTGGGCGGTTGTGGCGTTTTCTGGCTCGCACTCCGTAATGACCACCCTTATCGCTGGCGGCCGCGGTCCTGTTGAGAACGCTGAGTCACATTTTAGCCGACAGCATCACCGCATGACATCCCGGCGGACCTTTTGTTTCTCGGTCCTCGTTGGACATTTCAACTGTTGTCGATTTGGAGAAAGTCAGTGCCACGCGAGGAACGGGGCAGAGGCAGCTACATTGGCCATAGCTGCCCACAGTAGCATTTTGGTGGAGGGCAGACATGGCGCTTCCTGATGATGTCATCAGTGGTCGCAGTGCTGTCTGGACCCCCCCTCCCGTTCTGTTGCCCTCAACGCAACGGCATCCCTACTCTCACTCACCCCGGTTTACGGGGGATAATAAACTAATTGGGCCTTAATAGCCTGCTTATGATGTCACTCCTGGTTCCAGTGAAAGCATCTACTCCCCTTCTGATGTCGACATGGACGAAACAGCCCTTGGCAGGCGTCTAAACCCGAGCAAGCCAGCCAGCTCTCACTCTTTGACTCAGCACGGAGATACGAATTTATCTTGTTGTTTCTACTTGCGCCTAACTTTTCCAAAGAACCTTGTCTTTCCACGGAGCCCTTGATGCATGTGTGTCTGACCCGTTACATCACTGGGGTGTGTATGTGTTTGTCTGGAGGCGGGGGGTTTTATTAAGTGAGGACAGGAGGGGGTGGGGGCGGGGGCGGGGGGAGGGGGGGGGGGGTAGATAGGATTTTCCTATGATTCAATGAGTGTGTCACAATGCCCTGTGGGGGAATGGCACACAGAACTCGATGACAGAATTGGAACTTGCGAGGGTGTGAGGTTTCGATAACGGGGGGGGGGGGGGGGGGGGGGGGGGGGGGGGGCTACGACAATGGACACTGTGGAGTACCTTTTCTCAGGCCAACCCCCTCATAATTGATCCAGTAGGTTTGGGGCAGTGCTCTGATTTCCTGAAACACAAGTGGGTTTGAACTCTGGTTTGGAAGAGACTCCTGTGTGAAACGACGTTCTTCAAACGACGTTCTTCCTCGGAACCAAAATGTTCATGGCACACAAATTTTGCTGTCGTCTTGTGGGATGAAGAAACGGAGAGGAAAGAATGTGCTGGCCTCAGCATGGAACACTGCTGCAGATGTAGTTTTTTAATCTCACAAGCGACAGAGTGATGATTTTTTGCACCATCTCTCTCTCTCTCTCCCTTCCTGTTGTAGGGGTGGGAATGGTGTTTGAAAACCAATTTTTTTTAAAAATTGTTCACAGAAATAAAAGATGGATGAAGAAAGGTGTATGACAATGGGGAAAAAAAGACTACAATACACAACGTTACATTTTATTTAGCAGACACTTTTATCCACGATTGACGATTGTCCCCTTGTTTAGCCCAATCGACCGTATGTCAGCGAAATAACAAAACTTATACCAATGAAATTACGAAGTACAACAAGGGGCCGAAACTTTCGGACAGGCGAACAAACAAATGGCAATGCAGGAGGGAACCCCTGCAGAGGAGTCGAGGTACACCACTAACCCGCCTCCCCCCCCTTCCTCCTCCTCTTCTTCTTCCGCAGAAGTACAGGGTGGAGATGCCTGGCTCCAACAGTGCCTTCATCCCCACCATAAACGCCATCACCACCAGCCAGGACCTTCAGTGGATGGTGCAGCCCACGGTCATCACCTCCATGTCCAACCCGTACTCGCGCTCCCACCCGTACGGGCTGCCCGTCTCCAGCGCCGCAGGGCTGCTGGGCCACACGGCTCTGGCCCGGCCCGGCGTCATACGCTCCATCGGGGACGCGCGCGGACGCCGCAAGAGGGACGAGCAGGTGGGCGCTGACGCTGAACGTGCATCTCACACACACACACACACACTCACACACTCACACTCACACTCACACTCACACACATAATACACACACACACACACACACACATAATACACACACACACACACACAATACACACACACACACTCACACACACACACATAATACACACACACACACACTCACACACACACTCACACTCACACTCACACTCACACTCACACTCACACTCACACTCACACACACACACACACACACACACACACTCACTCACACTCACACACACTCACACACACACACACACACTCACACTCACACTCACACACACACACACACACATAATACACTCACACACACACACACACACATAATACACACACACACACACATAATACACTCACACACACACACACATAATACACACACACACACACATAATACACACACACACACACACATAATACACACACACACACACACACACATAATACACTCACACGCACACACACACACACATAGAACATAATGCATATGTGCAAATACAGATACACACATACGCACACACAATACAGAGGTACACACATAATATACACTCATACACATACAGATACACACACACACACAATACAGAGACACACATACATGCATATAATACATACACACGCAATACATACACTCATACAAATAGAGATACATACACATATGCACACACAATAGACGCGCACACACACACACATATAATACATACACACACTCATAATAGATATACTCATACACATACACATGTACACACGCACTCAGGCACACATTATTGATACATACAGATGCATAGTAGATACACGCACACACAGACCCTCACACACATTTACATTGACATACTCTCTCTCTCTCTCTGACATACACACACACACACACACACATGTACTCTCTCTCACACACACACACACACACACACACACACACGTACTCTCTCACATACACACACACACACGTACTCTCTCACACACACACACACACACATGTACTCTCTCACACACATACACACATGTACTCTCTCACACATACACATGCTCTCTCTCTCACGCACACACACACACACACACACACACACATGCTCTCTCTCACATACGCACAAACACAGACAAACACCCATACACACACAAATCCACTATATAATTGCATAAACAGTAGCCACCTCGATGCTGAACTAAAAAGCTTTAACTCCAGTCCAGTCCAGGTTTTGTGCTTGTGGGGACCTCCTTGGTCTTGCAAATGTAGGTTTTGAATGTGATGTAGAGTGCTTGGCTTACACGTGCAAGCAGCTGTCTGTGTATGGAGGGGAACTGCCAAAGGGATATGCACTGCGTCCGTACGGTTTACAGTCTGTGCTGCGCAAATCCAAACAAACCGCTCTGCGCTCCATTATTTATAAAACTCGCTGTTGGAATGGGAGCATTTTTGGACACAGTGTTCCATGTCAGTGTGGGTGTATGATCTGATAGAAACAGGGCAGTAATTGTATCCTAGACGTGATGCATGTAGAGCGATGTCCTCTCTTATACTGTGTGTGTGTGTGTGTGTGTGTGTGTGTGTGTGAGAGTACGTGTGTGTGTGTGTGTGTGTGAGAGAGTACATGTGTGTGTGAGTGTGCGAGGGTCTCTGTCTGACTCTCTCCCGCTCCGTTCCCTGCTCCCTCAGCTGACCCCGGAGGAGGAGGAGAAGCGGCGTGTGAGGCGCGAGAGGAACAAGCTGGCCGCCGCCAAGTGCCGCAACCGCCGGAGAGAGCTGACCGACCTGCTGCAGGGGGTGAGTGTCCCCGCCACAGCGCCCCCTCCTGGCGGGCTGAATGAAGCCGGTCCCCGCTTGCCGCAATGTCCCCACAAAGGCACAGATATCTGCGCCAGACCTGCGGCAGTGTGCTCCAGGTCTGCTCCATGACATGTTGTCATCTTTACACTGTACACTTACACGCTCTCTCTCCCTCACACTCGCACACACACACCACACACGTGCAGACACACACACACACACACACACACCACACACACCACACACACACCTCTTCAGCTTTCCAGGCTGTTTTTATTTAACTATGGGGACGGGGAATTCTGTGCACCAGCAGTCCAGTTTAACTCCCCGGGGCACATTCCACTGGAGCCCCCCCCAGCCCCCCCCCGCCCCCGCGCCCCCCCACCCACCCACTCGCCTCACCACACAATCCTCAGTTTTTCTACGCTTTTATAGAGAACTAACTGTAGTCTGCTAGCCTCTTTCCCGTCAGGCTGCAGACGGCAAAGGCTCTAATTGAAGTAATTAGCGCTCTTACAGTAACGATCAGTCTGTCAATCAGACTGCCCGGGGAGGGATGGGGGGGGGGGGGGTGAATGGGAGATATTATGTGAACCTCAATGCACCCCCCCCCCCCCCCCCCCCACACACACACACACACACATACCATACCCCCTCAAGCTTTCTCCACAGTGTTCTTCCTAATAAGGCACTGTCACAGTTAAACAAGGAGGGGCATTCTCTTCTTTTCTTCTTCTTCTCTCCCTCTCTCTCGCTCTCTCTCCCCCCCCTGCCTTGTCATCATTGCTCTGCCCTTATTTCCTTTTTCCTCATTCCTTCTCTCCCAGGTCAGTGTACACAGACAGACTGTGGCTTATCTCTTTATTCTAACAACGCACCCCCACCCCCAACCCCCCTCTGTCTCGTCCCGTCTGACTTTTTAAACACTTCCCTTTAAGGCTGCCCTTTGTCTCCCTTCCCTGTAATTCATTATCCAGAAACGTTCGACCGCCGCGTTGCGTCATGCCTTCCAGAGAAGGTGCGGAACGACCTTCTGGTTTTCCGCCTTCGCTTCAAAACGTGTTTGCATAAAGGTGTGGCGGCCTGTGCGCTGTGCAAACTGTTAATTTGAAGGAAGAAAAAAAACAAAAAAACATCTGACATCATGCCTGGAACTTTGGTTATTGACACTCTCTGGGTCAACCTCTAGGGCAGAACCGTGTTTTTTCGTGTTTTTCCAGCCCGGATGATATTATTATTTATTTTATGTTTGCCTAGTTCTACCTACATTTTTCTGCTTCAATTGCCGAGTTTGAACTGTGGTGAACTATTAACTCACAGAACAATGGTAAACAGTGCCCTCTTGTGGCACAAACAGATCGTGTAGCCAGAGGGGGGATAAGTCATGGTTATTTCATCCTGGGCTGGGAATGCTACGAATTGGCTTCCATGACAACGTAAAAAACCGCGAATTGGTGAATACAGTCTTAGATGTACACCGTAATGACAAAAGGGAAGAAATTAGGCACTGGATTTGTGAAATGGAAATATATTTTACTCAATACTACATATAACGACAAACTACACTTACACTGCTTATATTAATCTGGTGATAACTGCATACAAAAGGTTCCAAACTTTTATGGAAGTGCCTTTTAGAATTATTTTGAGAGATTTGCTGTCCGTCCACTAGGTGTCAGTATACAGCCTTTTTTTCAATGGGAAAACGACTCTCACACAAAAAGAATGAAACAAAAACCAGGGTATTTAGAATATATTCACATATTTATTGTTCAGACCTGGGGCTGAAGTGACAAATAGCAATCAGGCCTGTACACAGCCCTCAAAACCTGATTGTCTGCATCTGGCGAGAGCAAGAACACCAGGTCCTGCAAGCTTGCATTGTCTACAAGAATTTTCTCCAACCACAAACTCTACCACCTGATTTCACGAATAAGCTAACTTCCTGCATGAGCTTACTTCCTTGTACCAAGCAGGTAAAAAATACTTAGTCAAATCTTGGTGTGGTGCATGGCTAGAACAAAGGCCTGCAGACACTGTGGCCCCCAGGACCTGGAGTCGAGTAGCTCCGGGTTAGAGAAACAGCTGCATCTCAGTACCAGTACCAGGTGTGGGGCACTCCTGTTACTTCGCGACACTTATCCTGGGCTGCTTTGGTCCGTGTCCAGCTCCGTCGGTGTACTGTATGTGAAGAATGCGAGCTGCGCACGTCACTCCAGGGCAGGGCAGCCCAACCCAGCTCTAACATCTCGTAGCTTTTCATTCCAACCTTCATTAGGCACGCCTAATTCTGATAATGAGCGGCTCGACAAGTTGTTGAGTGAGGTGCTAGGGTTGGAGGGAAAGCCTGCAGGAAGCTAGACCTCCAGGAACAGGGTTTTGGTATGAGAGGCAGCTGCAGGGGCTAAATGTAATTATGATGAACAACGGAACGTACAACATGATGTGACGTTAACAGTATGGTGCGGCCTGTAGTGTAGGGGTTAAGGTGCATGACTGGGACCCGCAAGGTCGGTGGTTCGATCCCTGGTGTGGCCACAATAAGATCCGCACAGCCGTTGGGTCCTTGAGCAAGGCCCTTAACCCTGCATTGCTCCAGGGGAGGATTGTCTCCTGCTTGGTCTAATCAACTGTACGTCGCTCTGGATAAGAGCATCTGCCAAATGCCAATAATGTAATGTAATGTAATGTAATGCAACATGATAAGCAGCATAATGTAAAGTTAACGTGAATAGCAGAATGTAAAGGTGATGAATAGCAGAATGTAAACGTAAAGTTAACAGGATGAGCAGCTGAATGTAACCGCCCGTGTCCGTCTGCCCCGTGCAGGAGACAGAGAAGCTGGAGGAGGAGAAGGCGGACCTGCAGAAGGAGATCGAGACCCTGCAGAAGGAGAAGGACAAGCTGGAGTTCATGCTGGTGGCGCACAACCCCGTGTGCAAGCTGCCCCTGGAGGACCGGCACCAGCAGTGCGCGCCGCTCTCCCTGTCCATGCGCTCCGGCCTGGGGCCCCGCGGCATCCTCACCTCCCTGAACCCCGTGGTGGTGAAGCAGGAGCCCCCGGAGGAGGACCGCGAGGCCCAGCGCTCCGTCATCAAGCCCATCTGCCTGGGCGGGTCGGTGGGCGTGTACGGCGTGGACGGCGACAGCCTCAACACCCCCGTGGTGGCCGCCTCCACGCCCGCCTCCACGCCCAGCGCGCCCAGCCTCATCTTCACCTACCCCAGCATGCTGGAGCCCGAGAGCCCCTCGCCCTCCTCCGAGTCCTGCTCCAAGGCCCACCGGCGGAGCAGCAGCAGCGGGGACCAGTCCTCCGATTCCCTCAACTCCCCGACCCTGCTGGCCCTCTGAGCGTAACAACCCGTCCTCTCCCCAAATCTCCCAACCCCCCCCAGCCCCCCAACCCCGCACCCTGGGAGGGCCCGACTCGAAAGGCTGGACTCGAGAAAAAAAAAAAAGAACTTGTGATGTCATGAAGCAATGCTCTCACCGAACTACAAATCCCATCACCCCCTGCAGTCTGATCAGACATTAAACCCTCAAGGGCTAAGGTGTTTGTTTTTTGTTTCTGTTCTTGATTTTTTTCCCCCTGCCAATTCAGTGTGATTTAAAAAAAAAAAAAAAAAAAAAAAAAAAAGGTGTGAGCACACCCTCACACGACCCCCACAGCATCCCAGTCCCTTCTCCCCAGCTCCACTGTGAGTCTCCCAAACGCGTTCAGAAAACTGCCGACTGGAATGGCCTGACCCTACGAGGAGGAACGAAGGAGGGGAAGAAGGAGGGCAGAAAGATCTAGAAGGAGAAAGGACACCGTTCTCTCTCTCTCTGTTCATCTCTCTACTGCACTCTCCAAATGCAAAACAAAACAAGTATTACCCCAACTATAGGTACTGCTACAGACTTTACATTCGATGGTGCGTAAAAAAGCCGGTTTCCCACCCACTGCTATCGGAGGACAGGACTTTTGAGTGAGGGGGGGAAACCAGCACGGCCCCCCCTCTCTTGGAAACCGGACTGCATGGACACTACATGGGGGAGGGGCGATGTGTTCGCACCGCCTGAAACATTATCTTAAAAAAAAAACTTTTAAACCGTATTTATAACCTCGCCGAGTCGGTTATTTTTATTTTTATTTGCGATTTGTGCTCGTTTTGTGTTTTCTGCTGGTGTCGTTTCCCCTTGTCTCGGCTCCTGTGAGGTGATTTTCAGTTCGCAGTATCGGAAAGGAGAAAAGCCAGCTATTTTTTAACGCCTACAGTCGCAGCACAACGCTTTCTGTAACTCTCTTTCGGAGCTGCATATAGATTTGCGGAGGGTGGGGGCAATGGGTATTTTCAACTGTTTGTACAAAAGGGGAGGGGCTTTTTTTTTGCTACTTAAGGTCGTGTCAGGGACTTTGATTCTGTCTTTGTATTTGTTTTTGTAGACCCCTGACTTAACACGAGCATTATAAAAACACAACATGTATAAAAGAATACATATGTAACGCGAGTGTCTCGTTTAAGAGGTGAAAGGTCGTTGACCTTGACGTGTTGTCCCTGTATTGACGTGGACAACGGAAGCGATGAATACTGGAGGCACTGACGTTACTATCAAGAAAGCAATGCGTCGGTTCATTGTCCTTTTCTGTGGCATTTTAATATATTTGTGGCCACACGAGGTATACAACAGCACCACCCTCAAGGGGGAAGCCATAGCCTACTAGTTTTCTTACCGGGGCCATGTTTGTTTAATAAATTAAAAGTATGAACTGCATCTCAGCCATATAGAGCGTATCCTGTTGACATATGTTCACCCGTGAAGCGGCCATCCGCTACAGCGGGGTATAGATGCACTTTCTGTTTGTATGTGTGCGAGTGTGTGTGTGTGAGGATGCTTATGATAAAATGTGGACGTAAATGGAAATGTTTTCTACCACAGCTGGACTGAGAAGGATTGAAAGGAAGGCGAAATGACGAGGCCTATACTCTGTAAGCGCATGCACTGAGACGCACGCATTTCAAGTGGGTAGCGTATCATACAAACCCGCTTTTGGTTTCGAAGTGGTTTGGACTGGGTGATATATTTTGTTTGTCTCTTTTTAAAATCGGGAAGGGGTTAATTATTTTAATAGCAAGCACTGAAAAGGATACAATTGCAATATCGTGCAGACAAACTGTTTACTTAAAACATTCCTCAGAAGCGCGGAAGACTGGGAATAGAACCTACTTTCCCGGGAAGTTTGCGGGATGCCCTGGTGAGATGGTGGACTGATGTCTTTGTTGTGCTGGATGCAGCAAACGGACTCTGGAGAAATCTCCGCTGATGACGTTGCAGAAGCGACTCGTATCGAAGGATTACGTGTTTATTTTCACTGGGAACCGCGTTCTCTCTAATTAAGACGGAGGCGTGTGTGTGACGAGATCAAAATCAAAACACAGTACACTCCCTCTTCCTTAGCCCGACACACGGAGAGGTGGATTGCAAAGAAGCAAACAACATACCAAAAAAAAAAAAAAAAAAAAAAAAGTTGGAAGGCGTCTCAATGTGTCTGTCGAGTCTCTCAGTCCCGTAGGAACTCGTAGGAAAGTCATCGCATCTGTAGATCCACGTGTCTTCAGCTTTTTCCGCTTCTCTTTTCATACTTTATAAATGCTTTAACTATTTAAAAGATTGAAAAAAAAAAAAAAACACAAACAAAAATGGCAATATGTATGGCAGTGTTTAATTTCGTAATTTAAATAAAAAAATAAAAATAAAAAGTCTTAAAAAAAAAACAACAACCCTTCTGTTCTGGATAAGTGTATTTTTTGCTTGTTTAAAGTGATGTGATGGTCTCCGTCAGTGAGCATTATGGTTTCTTCAGGTTGTCTCTAGAACCTCTGTTCCCGGCTGAATGCACCGTTTTGTCCTGCGACACCCGACAGAGCAGGTCGTCACACCTGTCCCAAAACCCGGCACTTTTCTCCCTCCCCACAGACACTGAAAGGGTGTGTATTTTTTTTTAATAGACAACAGCCAATGGAATTGATTTTATTCAACACCACTGGTCTCACTTGTTCACGGGCATAATTGCACTATTGAAGTCAACTTCTAAATGGAAAGGGAGAGACCTTCAATTTATTGAATGCCCTGAACAGGAGCCTCCACTCCCACTCTCAGACCCACAGTGAGAAGAACACCAAGACCCAGAACGCACTGCTCCCACCAAAGCCTGCCTCTCCCCTCTGCCCAACCAATGTCAAGTCTCGATTTTGATTGGCAGATGGTAGTCGGGGACAACAGTGCATTCAGTGCATCCTGTCAGTTATAAGTGCAGAGATGATTCTGCAGTTCTTCTCATATTTTCAATATGGAATATCTTTATTTTTCCAAGTTTGTTGTGTGTGTGTGTGTGTGTGTGCGCAAGTGTGCGTGTATGTGTGTGTTTACAATCATTTGAAACATTGGAATTGTTTCCCTTTAAATATGTTCTGTACATGAAAATCTCTTATTTGTCTGTTATGCTGTCATTGCTTTGTTTTGTAATAAATGATCAAAAGGCGATAATCTGTGTCGTGTTCTAATGTGTGTTTCCGGCTGTCTTACGAAAGTTGCATTACATTACAGGCATTTAGCAGACGCTCTTATCAAGAGCGACGTACAACGAAGTGCCGATCGAACACAGGGACAAGTGCGATGAGGACCCTAGAGGACAGTACGGTTCCAAGTCCTAGCGTGACCGTACAGATACAGTTTGAATCCTTGAAGAATACATCAACTGTTCACCTCACATTGCTGGTTGAATCACTGAACTTGAAGTAGCCCAAAATCAGTAGGAAACTTTGTTCTCACCAATAAGTCGGGGTTTCAGTTGGACGCCTTTTAAAATGGTGGTTCTGCTACAGTCACCTGTAGCAGAACAGGGGTGTCAAACTCCAGTCCTGGAGGGTCACAGTGCCTGCAGTTTTGACTCCAGTCCTGGAGGACCGCAGTGTCTGCTGCTTTTTGTGGTTTCCTTTCTATATATGTGTGTGAATTCTTTGACAGTTTGTGTTACTGTAAGTCAAGTACTTGGTAGACAAAGCATGTCTGAAAACATGCGGACACTGCGGCCCTCCAGGACTGGAGTTAAACCTGCAGACACTGCGGCCCTCCAGGACGAGTTAATCCAGCAGACACTGCGGCTCTCCAGGACTGGAGTTAATCCAGCAGACACTGTGGCCCTCCAGGACTGGAGTTAAACCTGCAGACACTGCGGCCCTCCAGGACTGGAGTTAAACCTGTAGACACTCCGGCCCTCCAGGACTGGAGTTAAACCTGCAGACATTGCAGACCTCCAGGACTGCAGTTAAACCAGCACACTGCAGCCCTCCAGGACTGGAGTTAAACCTGCAGACACTGCGGCCCTCCAGGACTGGAGTTAAACCTGCAGACATTGCAGACCTCCAGGACTGCAGTTAAACCAGCAGACACTGCGGCCCTCCAGGACTGGAGTTAAACCTGCAGACACTGCAGCCCTCCAGGACTGGAGTTAAACCTGCAGACACTGCGGCCCTCCAGGACTGGAGTTAAACCTGCAGACACTGTGGCTCCCACAAATAGTGCTAAAATTGCAGACACTGTAGGCCTCCAAGACTGAAGTTTGACACTTATGTTGTAAAGATTAACACACTGCACATTTAGCATATTTCTGTATTTACAAAACTGGCCCTCAGTCTGAGGTATAGCTCATTTTCAAGTGCCGTTGAAATAATTCCAAGGAGTACTCATTATTCGTACTTAGGACAAATTATGTGGTGGAACATTTTAATCAAATTTAAGTCTGCAAATGTATTCATATATACCAGCCAATGTTTCAAAACCACTTATGCTACCATTAATTTAAATCACCAGCGAGTGTGGCTTCAAGCTACTCACTGTCAAAAACAATTAGGTTTTGATTAAAAGCGCACTGGTTGAGGGCGAGCTTCAATGAAATGGTTCCAGAGAAAATTCACTTTTAGTTGCAGTTACACAGTAGAGCCACCAGATGGCAGTGCGACGTAACGTCTGTCATTTGAACCACGGCGACAATAAACGGTGTTTACGAGGCGACGTCTTTTTTCCTGGTGTGCGGCCACCACCATAGCGATTTACTATGGTCTTAAAATGACCTCAACAGATTCAAATTCACTACAGTAACATCAGTGACAGAGGAAACGGGGTTTCCATGGTGACTTCTGCAGCATCATCATCCTCCCTCAGCGGTGAAGGTGATGAAACACAAACATGGGATTCACTACAGAGAGCAGTGCAGTTACTCTACTCTAACGGGTTCACCTGTCAACTAAGCTGTGTGCCTCAGCTACATCCTTTGGGCGTTTTTATGACTTACTTGCAGAAGTCCAGTCCCGGTTTTTTGTTCCAACCGATTATCGCGGCTTCATGGCTTAGTTTTCATGGCTGCGGTTCCTTTTCTTATTGCACCAAAGCAAATGTCTATGTTTTCGCATAATCCTGAAACTGAAACTCTTGTTTCCCTAACCTCTGGGAAAAAACAGGCTTGCAGAAGCATCAGTTTTTCAGGGCTATAAATCTTTTAAAAGTTACACTTGCAATCTTTGTTTATCACGTATATGGAGTAAAAAAAAGTGTTTATTATATTACCGTGTGCTATGAAAAAACATCACATATTTAAGTAAAAGCTTTAAAAAAGTTGGATATACTAATGTAAAAGATATATATAATACACCATTCAATGTCCTGGGTATAGGTTGAAGTGTCTTGAGATCACTAACCCTTAGCATCTGGCAGATCCTTTTAAGTGAACCTAAACCTCAAGAGTTAAAGATGACGATAGTTAAATCCTAAAAAGTCCCAAAATTCATCTCATCATTTACTCACAGAACTGAGAGGGAAAGGCAGTTTTTTAAAAAATAAACATGTGAACGTTTATTGAAGCAACAGGCAGAAACAGTGGCGTGAACTTTACTGCGGGGTGGGGGAGGAAAGGGGGGGTTGTTCAAACGCAGAACGCGGCGGGGGGACACAGCGGACGCCCCCCGAGGCCCACGGGACGTCCCGTCGGCGCTCAGAACTCCTCGCCCTCCTCGTCCCCCTCCATGCTGTCGGCCCCCACCTCCTCGTAGTCCTTCTCCAGGGCGGCCACGTCCTCCCGCGCCTCCGAGAACTCGCCCTCCTCCATGCCCTCGCCCACGTACCAGTGCACGAAGGCGCGCTTGGCGTACATCAGGTCGAACTTGTGGTCCAGCCGCGCCCAGGCCTCCGCCACCGCCGTGGTGTTACTGAGCATGCACACCGCCCGCTGCACCTTCGCCAGGTCGCCCCCGGGGACCACCGTGGGGGGCTGGTAGTTTATCCCCACCTGAGAGAGGGGGAGGGAACGGAGAGAGAATGGAGAGAGAGAAGGGGAGGGAGAGAGAGAGAGAGAGAGAGAGAGAGAGGGGGAGAGGGAGAGAGATGGAGGGAGAGGGAGAGAGGGAGGGGGAGAGGGAGAGAGGGAGGGGGAAAGGGAACGGAGAGAGAGGGAGGGGGGAGAGAGAGAAAGAGAGAGGCAGGGGGAGAAAGAGAGAGAATGGAGAGAGGGACAGAAAGAGAGAGGGACAGAAAGAGATAGAAAGCAAGAGAAATGGAGCAGGAGAGGGAGAGAAAGTGTGAGTGAGCGTGGGAGCAGAAGAAAGAGAGATAGAAAACGACGGGTTAACCTGGAGCTGAGAGGATTAAAAGCCCTAAGTGCAGGCTTAAGCTCTGCTGAGACGGCTCACCTTGAACCCGGTGGGGCACCAGTCCACAAACTGGATGGTGCGCTTGGTCTTGATGGTGCCGATGGCGGCGTTGACGTCTTTGGGCACCACGTCGCCGCGGTACAGCAGGCAGCAGGCCATGTACTTCCCGTGGCGCGGGTCGCACTTCACCATCTGATTGGCCGGCTCGAAGCAGGCGTTGGTGATCTCGGCCACGGTCAGCTGCTCGTGGTAGGCCTTCTCGGCGGAGATGACGGGCGCGTAGGTGGCCAGGGGGAAGTGGATGCGGGGGTAGGGCACCAGGTTGGTCTGGAACTCGGTCAGGTCCACGTTCAGCGCCCCGTCGAAGCGCAGCGAGGCCGTGATGGAGGAGACGATCTGGGCCATGAGCCGGTTGAGGTTGCTGTAGGAGGGCCGCTCGATGTCCAGGTTCCTGCGGCAGATGTCGTAGATGGCCTCGTTGTCCACCATGAAGGCGCAGTCGGAGTGCTCCAGCGTGGTGTGCGTGGTCAGGATGGAGTTGTAGGGCTCCACCACGGCCGTGGACACCTGGGGCGCCGGGTAGATGGAGAACTCCAGCTTGGACTTCTTCCCGTAGTCCACCGACAGACGCTCCATCAGCAGGGAGGTGAAGCCGGAGCCCGTTCCCCCTCCGAAGCTGTGGAAGACCAGGAAGCCCTGCAGGCCTGTGCACTGGTCCGCCTGGGGAGAGGAGAGGGACCCTTTTAAACACATTAACATTTGCCTACAAGTCAGGTACAGTATCTTTGGAGAGGAGAGAGGGACTCTTTTTAACACCGTAACATTTGCCTACAAGTCAGGTACAGTATCTTTGGAGAGGAGAGAGGGACTCTTTTTAACACCGTAACATTTGCCTACAAGTCAGGTACAGTATCTTTGGAGAGAGGAGAGAGAGGGACTGTTTTTAACACCGTAACATTTGCCTACAAGTCAGGTACAGTATCTTTGGAGAGGTGAGAGGGACTGTTTTTAACACTGTAACATTTGCCTAAAACAAGTCAGGTACAGTATCTTTGGGGAGAGGAGAGAGGGACTCTTTTTAACACAGTAACATTCGCATACAACTCAGGTAAGGTATCTTTAAAAGGAAGCACGCACCAGAGAGAGGCTTAGCATGTGTGGTTGTTTGATCAACCAGATAGCAAACTCTTATAGATACAGAAATAAAGTATTACCACACACAAAAGGAACCTTTACTAAGCTTATGGGACATTAGCGAGTGTTGATAAAAGCAGAACGTAGATTATTTGATACGTGATTGGTGTTCTTGCAGCGCAGTTATACCAGTTTGCGGATGCGGTCCAGCACCAGGTCGATGATCTCCTTGCCGATGGTGTAGTGGCCGCGGGCGTAGTTGTTGGCGGCGTCCTCCTTCCCGGTGATGAGCTGCTCGGGGTGGAAGAGCTGCCGGTATGTCCCAGCACGCACCTCATCTGGAGAGACCCAACCACCCAATCACAGAGTCACCAAAACAGGACTGTCATTACAAATAACAAGGACGCTGGCATTGATGCGAAGCACCTTTCAGTTACTTGAGGGCTAACAGCTCCCCCTTATGGAGAGTCTTTAGCCTGCTGTGAGTGAGTGTGAGTGAGTGAGTGAGTGAGTGAGTGAGTGAGTGAGTGAGTGAGTGAGTGAGTGAGTGAGTGAGTGAGTGAGTGAGTGTGTGAGTGAGTGTGTGTGTGTGTGTGAGTGAGTGAGTGACTGAGTGTGTGTGTGTGTGTGTGTGTGGAGAGACAGACAAGGCATGAGGTGTTTTGCATCTAAAAATAAATCTGTGACTCTTGTGATGTCACTGAGTAAGACTACACAGTCCACATCCAAACGGGGACTAACAAGTTAAACGAAACGTTAAACTTTCCTTTCACAATTTGACTACGGGTTGGTTGAGTGAATTTACAATTTTAAACAATGAAATCGAGATTTAACGATTCTCGGGAGACCACGGCATTAACGGCGTTCTTGCCGGTTGTCGTTGAAGGTGTGAAGTGAGGTGTTGAAGTGTCCAGCCGGCTGAAGGGGGCCCTAGGAGCGCCCAGTGCTGTGATTAGGGCCCTGAGGACGGAGGACTCACCGATGACGGTGGGCTCCAGGTCCACGAACACAGCCCTGGGGACGTGCTTGCCCGCCCCAGTCTCGCTGAAGAAGGTGTTGAAGGAGTCGTCCCCTCCGCCGATGGTCTTGTCGCTGGGCATCTGCCCGTCCGGCTGGATGCCGTGCTCCAGGCAGTACAGCTCCCAGCATGCATTGCCGATCTGGACGCCGGCCTGGCCCACGTGGATGGATATGCACTCGCGCTGCGGGAAGAGGGGAGGCCGTCGGAAAACACGCCGAAATGGGTCGCTGCTGCTTGTGCTCAAATCGTTTTTTTTTAAGCAGATTTACGCGACCTGAAATCAGACGTCAAAAGTAATGAAAACAATCTTGGAAATAAATGACATCACATCGCGTCGAACGTCGCATTACACATTGCATGTGTTTACCAAATATTAAACACAGCCTTAAACTGTTCACTGAAAATTTTATATATTTAGAGGTTCATAATGTCAACACTAGAGCCTCATCAATTAATTACATTTTATACGCATGTTGGTGCAGCAGTAATCTAGTTTAAGTTAATGTCAAACTACAATGTCTAAATCCAGCCGCTGATGTTACCCCCGCCACCGAAATCTAAAACGTTTTCACAAAAGATTGCTTTGCATCCCTGCAAATTACATTACATTATTCTGTCAGTGTTTGCAGTGCAAAACTGTGCTAGACCATATAAATTGTTTCAAAATCATGTTCAGATATGCTCCTGTTAAGGGGGAAGTTGAATCAGCCTGCCAAGCCGGTTTCAGCCAGTTGAGTGGACACCTGCCATTTCTGTAACTCAACCTATTTGACTGACTGTGGCGGTTTTTTTGTGCCACTATAATGATTAAATAACTGTTTATATAAAGGTATAACCCAAATTTGAAGAATGCATTACACTCTAAAATGGAATATTAGTAACATAACGCATTATTGAGATATGTTGCGATAAAAATAATCTACTTAGCTAGGCCGTTTTGAATTAAAAGGATAGCTAATTTAGCTAGCTCTTTTGTAAATGGCTTGTGAACGTGCACATAATTATTTTACCTGGAGAACCTGAACATAAAGAGCCAATCCAAAACGAAGACCAATGCCAAAACTAATAAACAATATTTTTTAATGCTTACTGGTTATCGGCATACTTGACACACCTAAGATGATAGCGGCAACTGAAATCACGTTATCAATTGCTATTAGCTAGCTTGCTAGCGTAACTTAAGCGTATCTAACCAGCTATGTTGACATGGCTAACTTAGAAAATGGCTATTCAAGTAACCGGTATTATACTTACCATAATTTAATTAAATTACTCAAAACAATAAAATATCAATATAAAATATCTATATCTTAAACTGAGATCTTTCAGGGTCACTTCTATTTTGTTTTGGAGACTATTTAAGTTGCAGTCTCTCTTTAGGTAACAAGGGACATCAGATAAGACTTCACGGGAGAGGCGGCAGATTCGTTTTCCGTTAACCGTTAATTCCGTTAATGCTGCACTCAGTGGTTCAAAATCGGAGGACCAGACACCTCTATAATTGGCTCATTTAAATTGAAAGCTGTTATTCTTTCATTCGTCACCGAGCACGCAAACGGCCACACACCCCTTATGATTGGTTAATCGTGTCATGTGGTTTGTGGACGTTCAAATAGTTCTTCACGTGCCACGTGCAGTTTGGTTTCCATGGTCAATGACAAAGACGCGTAGTTCCTCGGCTACCAGCAGGCAAGATATTCACCATAGGTATCGACTCCTTAAGAACAAGGCTATTACTGCCTCATCGTCCAGTGTAAACAGGATGTATAGAACGGGAGAAAGATCGCAATTTTAAAACCACTTTCAAAGACCATTGATTACCTAACTCCGCTATCGCAGTACGGGTCGAATTTTGGTCTGTATACACTTCATTTGCAGCATTTCTATTGGTTGAGAGGCTGGCTGTTCCATTGGTTGCAATGTAGGTGACAGGTTAGCTGTAAGTAGTTCATTGGTGCATTGACCACTTTTGAGAATTTCCGACCGCCAATCAAAGGCATGGAAGGACATCCCACAGCCAGACAAGCATACTCTCTGCTTTCATGAAAATGATTGACACACAGTATATTCTATCCCTGGGCCTACACATGACACATGTTGCTATCTGACACAGGATCTTCATATTGCCAATCTTTGACAGTGCTCTGACCTTCCGAACTCTTCTGAAAGTAGATTCTTATCTTAAGGAATAACGGTGAGATACAGAGATTAGGGGTCATAAACTCCAGAGTCTGTGACACTGAAATAAACATGTTTTTTTTTAAATGTTTTTATTTTTCTTTCAGAATGATTTGGTTAGTATCTGCTCCAAGTATAGAGTTTTTAACCATATCAGTGGTTATCCCTGACAGAGATTAAATAATTCTGAACAGCTAATTGTCAATTTACACAGTAAAATGTCCAGTGTTAATCCAACTCTGTAGAGCACCTTGGAGTCCAATAGTGACCATATGTATTTTGTAAGAGTTGGTTCAACTCAATGATTCAATCAAAAGTTTAATAATTTGTGTTATTTTCTGAGATTAATTGGAATGTAAAACTCTGTAGACAATGGCCCTGAAGAAGCAAGTATTGGGATCATTGAAGAACCTTGTTTTGATGACCTGTGTGCAGGCTGGTAAGGGTGGGTAGGACGTTAGGGTCCAGGGGGAATTCTCAAATTGATTTAGAGAGCTCGTCTTTGGCAAGCAAATGAATAATTTTAAGTAACCTTTGTGTTGGAAACTTAAATACATACAATATAGGACCCAATCACACATTGGTTTTGAGAAATACAATGAACAGTCTTCCGAACTTGTGAACTCTCCGTGGGCTGGTGGAAAATTGACATCTGGATTGTTCACATCACTGAAGTGCATTTGAATGGGCAGACACTCTTGCGCTCAGTCAATAAACAGAATGGGCGATAAAAGGTCCATGGTGATTTGATGCTAAAACTAATGGGC
This sequence comes from Conger conger, assembly GCF_963514075.1. Taxonomy (NCBI): domain Eukaryota; kingdom Metazoa; phylum Chordata; class Actinopteri; order Anguilliformes; family Congridae; genus Conger; species Conger conger. Next base: position 6,737,493 of record NC_083760.1, on the reverse strand, counting down.
TGGGTTTATTGCATTTGGCAATGCCTGTGCTCGTGCTTACAGCGTGGAGGTTATCCGTACATGGATTATGAGGCACTTTTATCGCTTCCAATCACAATCTTTAACTTGTGCTGTTCATTAGCACTTTTACGTACTAAGAGCACAATGGCCTGCCTTTGGCCCAGATTACTTCTGTGTGATATTTACAATATTCACAATGAACGTGGACTACCATGGAGAACGGGAAGGTGCGTACAGTGCTCCAGTTTAAATATTGCCAGAATCCGGAAATATTTGTATATTCAAATGAAGTTATTCCAGTAAGCTGCATTGTTAAATTGGGTCACATTTTGCGGTAAGAACTTCATGCAGCCGCACCCAAGCAGTTCCACTTCCTACTCACCTGTGACCTTATAACACCTGATCGGCACACCTGCGGGCTACCACCGTGTGCTACCTACTGCCCTCTAGTGGAGAAATGTCACAGTGCAAAATACATACAAATCTACAAAAAACTAAAATGTCTTCTACAAACCCAATGGCCCAGAATGCATCTGACTGACAGAGACTCGGAACGAGAGGCAGCTCTGTCCTCTTGCGCTCGCTTTGTGAGTTTGCATAACGTGGGCGCATCGCTGTAAATGTCCGTCTCGTTCGGATTGCGCAAATGCCAAAGTTCAATATACACATGCCCAAGCCATGTCGTACACACACACTGTACTCTCAGTCTCTATGTACCTGACACGACCTGTGAAGCTTACATAACTGGTCATGTAACTATGGGGTTGTGGTTTTGGCTTCAAGGCCACGGCAGTGCTGTGGTAGGCCCACAGCTTGTACGAAGGCTGCAGTCAAAACACCAACTTCCTAAAACAGAGCCGTGCAAGTCATTCTGTGCCAGAGGTATCGCTTCATATTAGACGTGGATGTGTATGTCTTTTGGGCAGTAGATGGCAGCAAAAGGCCAGTAGTACTCATGAACTAAAACAAGATATTTGAAACTATTTCTGTTCAGACGATACAATTTCCTTTTAGCGAAAGCTGGTCAGACTACACGCGTTTCCTTCACCTCTCGGATACTTCCGCCTTTTGGTGTATTTGGGGGGTTTTCTTACAGTATGTTTGTAACCTCATGATCTTTGAGAAGTCTAAAATAGTCTACGTGGCACAGATTGCCTGGTTTGAAACTACAACAGGTAAGCAAGTCAGGTTACCATCATAGGCTCATGAACATTTCCTCTGTAATTTTATTTATTTAGTTCCACTTCACGACGGTTATTTCCCAAATTAAATGTGGCAGCTCAATTACATAAGTGCTGAATACAGGACAAACTGTGTCCCGTACGAGACGTTCCTTTCTGGGAAACGGGACATCCCTCCTAAATCAGGACTGCTGGCTCCCCTACATGGCATCGCTATACCTCAACTTTACTGAGATAATTCAGGGTAAATGCCTCATGCATGGGAACAAGAGCGGAACCTGCAACGCTGTCGAGAAGGCCTGCTACTCTCTTATTCTTATTTATTCTTATTTATTTCATTTATTATTTGTCCTTAACTTATTATTATCATATGTATGTATGCATGTATATGGATGTATGTGTATGTATATGTGTGTGTATATATATAAATATGTATGTGTGTATATATGTATGTATATGTATGTGTATATATGTGTATATGTAGGTATGTATCCTTTTTTTTTTTTTTTTTCTTTCTTTTGTAATTGTAAAAACTATATGTGGAACCAGGGGTGGGATATAGGGGGGGCAAAAGTGTGTGTGTGTGTGTGTGTGTGAGTGTGTGTGTGTGTGAGTGTGTGTGTGAGTGTGTGTGTGTGTGTGTGTGTGTGAGTGTGAGTGTGTGTGTGTGTGTGTGTGTGTGTGTGTGTGTGTGTCAGGTACGGCACTAGACATAACAGTGTGCTGTTTGTGAACAAGGCATAAGTTCTACCTAAACACAAAGATATGCGCTCACATTTCAGATAAGATAAGGTGGGACACATGCGTCAGGTCTGGCCCTTTGAGGGTACTTAATCCAGGACAGAACACCAGTGCGTGGAGGGATTCTGTGCCACAAAACCTGTGTTGTGTTTCAGTCATCTTTCTGCTGGCCAGTGTGATTGCAATAAGCGTTTACTTTCTTTCATAAGGTGCTTGTGTGGTGAGTTTCTACATTGCCCTGACGTTGACTCCACAGGAATAAACTTTGATTCCTAATTCCATTTCAAGGTTCATCTTCATCACATTGCAAGGAATGCACTATGGGTAAAAATATGCAACTTTAGCACATATTTATACCCTAGAAAAGTCTAAACACCATAGGCATAGGAATCATATTAGCCATGATGTTCCCTTGACTGGTTGACATGGTAGGATTAACATGGCACATCGTTAACGGGGGTTATATGGTGGCCACCTAGTGACAAGTCGGTAAAGTCACTTGTCAGCAATGCATGGTATGCTGGGTTTTTGAGCCAATATGGCGTTTTTGACTTCATCATTATCTGACTATGATTAAAAGTCCATGGCAACTATCTACATAGGGTGGCGTTGGGTGGGTGAGCGCGCTGACCAGAGTTTATCGAGTTTCTGTTGCATAGTTCCTCCAAACAACATTCCAGGCACCAGTTGTCGCTGTCAGATCAATCTAAGCATGGAGGCACTGTGTCGTGTGCTTGACCGCGGCAGCCTGATTGAGCAACAGGCTTTTGAACAGCGCTGTAAGTCGTTTACTTACAGTTAACTCATTACATTTTACTTGTAATTTTTTTACGACTAAACTGGAAGTTTTGCTATATAAGTTAAAACGACCGTTCACGCCATTCATCTAACCACAGCCGCTCGCATAAGCACAATTAATTAAAGTAGGGCAGCCTACATTAAAAGGAGTCTCGGTGATTTAAACGCGCTTTGCTGAAAACTACACTACCAAGAAGACACGCATACCTTAGCGTAATCTGATTGGCTGAAGGCGCTTCCACTCCCCTTCCAAAGAGATTCCCACTGGCCCATGTGACTCCGTGAGCCCGTGTGCGAAATGTTGTAAAATGCTGTCAGGTCCAGGGTCACTTGTTTTGTTTTTTTGTTACACTTTCGGTGCAGTGCGTTGTCTGTCCAAACTCTTATCGTAAATTACACTTGAAAGTAATGGCTCTGATCGGCAGGAACTGGTGCCGCCTCCTCTGGGCCAGACACGCCGAGCCGAAGGCCCTGTTTGCGGGGATTGTCAAAGAAGTTCCGCGGCGTTGCTCCACTAAAATGCGGCGATGGTATTCCAGGGCTACGCAAGAAGAAAATAAAATTGAACTCTTGACGTTAGATCCAAGTGCAGCTACAACCGCAAATGTCGCAGCTTTAAAATCCGCACCCACAGAGGTAGGTTTCTTTTTTTTAATCACTCTACTCAGTCTACTCAGTATATAACTACTATAGCAAGCTATATTGCGTTTTAGCTTGTTAGCTTTCATTGAAGTTACAGTCACGCACATCTGGATAAACTAGCTAGCTAATCGGCCAGCGGTGGTCGCAGTTGACGCCTACTAAATTCAATATAGAGCAGTGTTCGTGTTGATGCACGCTATGATCTTGATGAACTAGGTAGTTAGATCTGCTATTCTCCAGTTACGTGCAGAGAAGTTTCTTTGCTGCATGCACGAATACGAAATTACCTATCTCTATAATTTACTGTAGGCTACACAGTACCGCACCGCACCGCAAAAAAATGATCAAATCAGCTCAAACGTGATATTGCTTTAAACGTCGATAAGTAATATTACAAGACAGGAATGTCAATAACGCAGTAAATTAATACATTTGGTGCTGTGTTGAATATCAGCGCAGTGCTGTTTTGTGAAATGCCTCCGAGATATTTGGAAATATAGGTAAATAATGTGGCTTTAATCTGGGTTTAGGCATACGATTTATTCTCTATCGCGGGACACATCAGAATGAATTAGAAAGCATTTTTTTAACGATATTCATTACCTCAAGTTTTAGGTTTCCAAGACTCATTATGTTAACAGGTTGGGATTTCAGTAAAACTAAATGCTAGTGAAGTGTACTAAATGGTAGTATAGTGCTCGCCAAGTTGTAAATGCTGAACAGCGGGCCATGATCTTCAAAACACGTGTCTACTTCTTTAGCTATATACCCACGGCCTATTTTCCCCTTTCTGGTTAGTTATGAAACACTTGATATATGCCTAAGGTTCATTTACTTGGCCCCACACGTTATGTAAGAGGAATTCCTGCATGTCTGATTTCCTATGGCCAGGGGAAGAGGCTGCACCTAGCAGTACCGCAGCTAGCACTAGCAGTCCGTGAAGCACATTATACAGCAGTGCTATTATACAAGTGTGTGCATTAGTTCTAACTGCTAAAAACTTGTGTAAAAACGGGTGTGAGGAATGAGCAATTTGCCCGGAATATTGCATATGTTTATTCAAATTCTGTTCAGAATGTGTGCAGAACAGCAAGTGCCGAGCTAGGATGTTAAAGTTTATAGCTTAAATATTGTAACATTTATAGTATACAGTATCTGAGAGCACTTTTCACAAAATTGTAAAAAAGAAAAAAAATTTTTTTTATAAAATATATATTTTTTTTTATAGTGATAAGGTTGAAGGCACTCACAAAAGCTGTTAACCTGTCAAAAAATGCCAGCATGTACCCATCCTTTGGTATTGCAGTGCTTTTTATACATACTTGTTCTGCATATTAGCAAATTCACCGGGTATAGTGAAACATAGCAGAAGAAGCATTCAGACATTCATTTGCAATCTGTGTCACTGCAGTTGATTAAATGGCACTACAAACTTAAGTTTGCAGCCTGTTACACTGTGACATTCTGTTGCATCATCTGCACAAATCAAGATCTTCTCCTGAAATAAACAGAGAGAAGCTCAAAATAGCACCAGCTTAGTAAAATATAATGTTTATATTCAGTGTATATGGGAGGAAGGGAATTGGGAGGGATGCGGCAGGTTGTGTTGGGAACATTTGATGTGTATCATCTTGTGCTAGGAGTCTAAAGGCACACTCTCAGACGTAAAGTGACAGTGGAGGTACATTTCTGTTCTTCAAGGATAAGAATTCATAAATGTACCCTGAAAGTACAGTAAGGTTCTCTTTGGGTACATACGAGTACGTTTTCCCAGCAAAAGAGGTACAAATTAACAATATATTAGTGGTACAGTTTCATTTAGGGTACTGCCCCAGCGAGAGGCATTTGTACCCTTTTAGGCATGTTTGATACCCTTATTTCTGTGAGTGCAGGGTTGCAGTTGGCTGTAGGGGGGTTGTTGACCCCTCCCCCCCCCCCCCCCCCCGGACATCCATGACAGGGAGAGAGTAATAACCCAAAATAAGTCGAGGTGGACAGTGAGTGGCATTTTATACCCATTGGAAAAACTGGATCTAAGGTGATAACCTGACGGGGAGAAACTCAAGTTCAAAAGGACTTAACAGTCCATTCAGAGTAAATTACGGTCTGTGGAGTGAGGCCATAAACTTGTGAAAGTATGTGCTGATTTTCATTGGAAGTCGCGTTCGTCGGAAATGTGACACGCGTGCATTCATGTCGATCTGACACGCTTAACTGATGGACCTATGGTTTTACATCACGGCACGCGTTCCCATGACACCATCCGCACAACCTTGGCTAACTGAACATTACGTGTCTGACTCAGGTCTGATTGTGAGTAAGGGTGAATGTTCAGGTATATAAATCTTGACCTGATTATAATGGCAGTACTCTGACCTGAAAAAGTGCATCATGGAGCGTTTTCAATGTCGGTTCGAGTTATGGAGTGTCTTCGGTGGAGGGCTGCCAAGGCTTAGGCAGACTTCGCAAAAACGCCTGTTAATCCCCCTACCAGTTTATCTTCATTTAGTCAGCTCACCAACATCCGACACCTCAGAATTTCATTCTCTTTCTCTGCCTCTCTAGTGTTCCAATTTTTTTCCACACAGCTTGAAGTTCCTCATCTAAATGAACCCCGCGCCCCCCACACACACCCCGATGTGATGCAATATCCAGCCAATCAGGAGTAAGGACAGCGTGTGTCGTTCTTTGTGCTATAGAATGCCAAAAGGACAGTGTAGAACCGGCTTCTTGAGCGGTTGTTCACCTCGAACAACCCCCAAAGAAATCCGCACTGACATGCACGTGTACGTACACACTGAGCAATACTTTACACTCATGTATGGGGCTGTTCCAACTCAACGACACCATTTTATCCTGTGAATTTTAATGAGCTAGTCGTTATGCTTGTGGACGATAACATTACTCAGTGCTCAAGTATTATCTAGAGTTGGATGAGATAAAATAATTGGACTGCATTACTAGTTAATCTATCTGCAGACTTGATCAGTGGTTCCCTACTTTCAGTCCTGGGGCCCGCCCTTTGTTTGCTGGTTTTCGTGCCAAACTGAATTTTAACAAGCTGTTCATGTTTCTCAATTAGGTGCTTTTCATCTTTAGAGGGATTATTTGCCCTCTTGAACCATATTACACGTGTCCAATATGAATATGAATAATGAAAATCCCAAAGCCCCATATTCGCATTGTGCTTATTTATTGTGTGCTATTGCAGATAAAAAGACGACATTTTTTTTAACTGATTAAAGACTGAGGCGAAGAACCTAATTAAGAAATATGAACAAACTGCTTAAATTCTGTTAAACTTTGCGCAGGGCCAGGAACAGAACAGGCTCCAGGTAAGTCTCCCACTGGGCTGTCCTCTCTGCTTTAACAGAGATCTCCCTATTGCCCCTAGAATGGTGTTTCTTAAACAATGGATCAGGACCCAAAATGGGAGTGTATGAGGTGGGTCCAGGAATTAAGTCTGTAGTCTACTTGGCTATGTCAGTATGAGGTCGCTGAAAAGTACTACATTTCTAATTTGGGTCACCATGTTAAACAATATGGTTGTCCTATTGGCTGCACCTTTCAGCCTGCTGGCCAATGGTAGTCAGTTTTGTCATGTGATGTCACAATGCTGCTGCCCATGAGAATCCTGACATCATGTGTTCAGTTGACCAAAATGAATCTGGTGTTTGAATGTGTGTCTCTGGTCTTCTTTTACGGGTGGAGCTGCCTAAAATTCGGCGATAAATTATTCTTCAAAAATGTGGGACCCCCTGCTAGCCAGTGAGGAGGGAGTGTGTGTTTCTCTTGCTTCAGCAGAACAGCTGGGAAGTGGGATGAAAAAAAGATGAATTAATGATTAATGTGGAGTCAGACAGTTTGTGGCATGAGGTTAAACACCGTGCTTTTCCCCAGTTAATGAACCGCAAGGAAGTCTCAGAGCTCAGAGCTCAATAACACATCCTTTAATTTTGCAGATGTTCATTCATTGCCATAGCGACTTAGAAGATAGTGCAAACAAGCGGTTGAACGAACACCAGCGTAGACTCGTTTGCAATGCATGTAAAACAAAGCTTTACTGCAGACAAAACATGAACAGTCTTCCCACGGTATCGCTGAGAACACAATGCTCTGTGCTCAATTAACGGCAAATATTAACCCAAGTCTACAGCCCTAGCCTTTATAACCGAGAGCTGCACCGTCATACCTGGGCTAGTGCATCTCCCCATTGGCCAGGTCTGTATTTATAGAGCGGTGCTGAAACGCTGTGTCACTGTCCTCTGCTCCAATCCGGGTACACAGTGAAATGACCAGTGTTCATTCAACTCCAATAGAGTATATATGAATCAATTTGGGACCCTTTGTACTGAAGTGTTAACACTAAACATTTGAGTCTGTATATGCATGTATCTGACCTGGGTTAAATACATAATTGCTTTGGATTCCAGTACCTCTCTACGTATTACTGAGCTTGTCTGGTGTATGGGAGCCTATAAAAAAAGTGACCCTAAGTCTCAGAAGTTAAACCCCATGTGGATTTCATTTTTGTGGCACGTTGATTTCCCGTTTTGACAAATGCTTTAAGAGCCAACTTCCCCGCCCTTACGAATAAGTTCTCAGGTCACTTCCTGTAAACTTCTGCCCCCGTCTGTGGCACGCTGCCATGCTAAATTTGTGACCGGAGCGATCGATTGCCTTCACGTGCGTTCTGTTCTTCTGGAAGTGTCCTCGTTGTTCTTGGTTACTGAGTAAACTCCGCTTCTGTTGAATGAACAGAATAGCTGTGTATTGTGTAATGGGGTTATAGTTCTTGGAAGAGGAGCGTTTCACTGGACTGTGAATGAATGACATTTTTAACACAACTCAGGAGAGTTGAGGTATGAGTCCTATGACCTCGGTCTGGCTTACGGTCTTAGCACTTTCTAATGTTCAGGGAACAAGCTTACTTCGACCAAACACCTGCCGAATGTAGCAGACACCAAACAAGAATATATGGGCGCGAGTTCCATTCTGTAAAATGGTAAATGTTAAATGTCTGCATTTATACAGCGCCTTTATCCAACGCACTGTACAATTTATGCTTCTCATTCACCCATTCACACACACAGTCACACACCGACGGTGATTGGCTGCCGACCAGCTCGTCAGGAGCAATTTGGGGTTGGGAGTCTTGCTCAGAGACACTTCGACACACCCGGGGTGGGATCGAACGAGCAACCCTCCAACTGCCCTCCGACTGTTCTTACTGCCTGAGCGAATGTTGCCCACATAAAACTGCCATACATTTACAACTCCAATGTGGGGTCAGATCCACCACTTACAGGCAAGAAGTTTTTTAAAAAAAATAATGCGATATACAAATACATTTGGTCACATTGTGTACTTTCGTTTCAATCCCCTGCCCAGCAGCTAGCTCCCCCTGCTGGCCGGAGGAGGACGCTGCAGGAGGACCCCCTGCCCTTCTCCGCCTTCCTCACCGACGGCTTCGGCCGCCGACACAGCTACCTGCGCATCTCCCTGACGGAGAAGTGCAACCTCAGGTGTAAGTCCATCTCTCTCTCTCTCTCTCTCTCTCTCTCTCTCTGATGTGTCAGCAGTTCTCCAGGGAGCCGGTCTGCCTCTCCCTCTGCAAATCATTCCTGGTACAGGACGCTACTCAAACCCAGGAGCATCCTCGTCAGGCCGGGTTATTTATGACAACCTGGTCTACTGCTCAAAATGTGCCTTGCTTTGATTCTTGTTTCTGACTTTGGACTGCAGCGTTTTGACTATTGTTTAACTATATATAAAAAATACTGGTTTATTATTTCATACTTCCTAAGGGTGAATGTTTTGGTGTATGTATTGGCAGATTGGCTCACTGGATATTATTCATAATTTCTTTTTAATTCACTTTATAAGCAGCAAATTGAGCGCCCAGGATGGGAAAAAAACTCAGAGAAAGACAGACCGTTTTGGAATCTGCTGACTGGCACATAGCATTTACAGCTTTGTGACAGGGTTCGGGTGAAGTTCGCCACACAAGAGGAAGGATTGTTTTGATGCAGGGAAAGGAAACGACAACGTGTTGTGTTTTGGGTGTAGCGCTCGTTGCGTTGCTAAGCTCAGGCAGCTGAACGGGGCTCTGTTCTGTTCGGCTGTGCCCAGGTCAGTACTGCATGCCGGAGGAGGGGGTGAAGCTCACGCCCCGCGCCCAGATCCTGACCTCCGCCGAGGTGCTCACGCTCGCCCGACTGTTCGTCCACGAGGGCGTGGAGAAGATCCGGCTGACCGGGGGCGAGCCCCTCATCCGCCCGGACATCCTGCACATCATCGGTGAGGAGAGGGGGGATGGGGATGGGGATGGGGATGGGGATGGGGATGGGGATGGGACTGGGGATGGGACTGGGGATGGGACTGAGAATGGGGATGGGACTGGGAATGGGGATGGGACTGGGACTGGGAATGGGACTGGGGATGGGACTGGGGATGGGGATGGGGATGGGGATGGGAATGGAACTGGGAATGGGAATGTAGGTGGCCTGTAGCGTAGTGGTTAAGGTACATGACTGGGACCCGCAAGGTCGGTGGTTTGATCCCTGATGTAGCCACGATAAGATCCTGCGTAGCTCTTTGGACCATAAAGATTCATGAAAGTGTTTTGAATAGCCAAGACTGGTTTGGGTTTTCCCAATGAATGACTGGGACACGCAAAGTTGGTGGTTCGATCCCCGGTGTAGCCACAATGAGATCCGCACAGCCGTTGGGCCCTTGAGCAAGGCCCTTAAACCTGCATCGCTCCAGGGGAGGATTGTCTCCTGCTTTGTCTAATCAACTGTAATGGCCAAATGCCATTAATGTAATTGGACTGGGAATACGATTTCTCAGTGTCTTACATCTGGGAAGAACTGGGAAGTACAAAATTTCACAACCTCCCCCGTTCCCCCTCCTGCACCCGGAGGTTTTTATCGATTGGGATATTGCGGGATTTAGTATGAGCCGGCTGTTTGCTCTGTTTATTTCCGAGTGTGTTGGCCTTTTTCTCAACTTTCCCTTATGGTGTAACTTTGGAAAAACAGAACTGTGTCAACTTTTCTGTCCGCATCTTACCTGTGTATTTCACAATCTGTTGTTACCTTTTAAACACTCTTTCGAAACAGACCTTCACACACACACATACATACTACACACACACACACACACACACACACACACACACACACTACCCAGACAGACAGACAGACAGACAGACACACACACACACACACTACCCAGACAGACAGACAGACAGGCGCACACACACACACACACACACACTACCCAGACAGACAGACACACACACACACCCACACTACACACGCACTACGCACACCCACACACAAACTTGTGACTTGCGCTTGACCTTCCGGCTGACCGGGGGCGAGCCCCTCATCCGCCCAGACGTCCTGCACATCATCGGTGAGGAGAGGGGGGATGGGGATGGGGATGGGAATGTAGGTGGCCTGTAGCGTAGTAAATGGTAAATGATTGGCATTTATATAGCGCCTTTATCCAAAGCGCTGTACAATTGATGCTTCTCATTCACCCATTCATACACACACTCACACACCCACGGCGATTGGCTGCCACGCAAGGCGCCGACCAGCTCGTCAGGAGCATTTAGGGGATAGGTGTCTTGCTCAGGGACACTTCGACACAGCCCGGGCGGGGGATCGAACCGGCAACCCTCCAACTGCCAGACGACTGCTCTTACTGCCTGAGCCATGTCGCCCCTACCCTACCCTAGCGTAGTGGTTAAGGTACATGACTGGGACCATAAAGGACCATAAAGATTCATGAAAGTGTGTTGAATAGCCAAGACTGGTTTGGGTTTTCCCAAATGTTACATGAATGACTGGGACACGCAAAGTTGGTGGTTCGATCCCCGGTGTAGTCACAATGAGATCCGTTCAGCCATTGGGCCCTTGAGCAAGGCCCTTAAACCTGCATTGCTCCAGGGGAGGATTGTCTCCTGCTTTGTCTAATCAACTGTATGTCGCTCTGGATAAGAGCGTCTCCCAAATGCCATTAATGTAATGTAATGTAATGGAATGGAATGGGGATTGGAATGGGAATACGCTTTCTCAGTGTCTTACATCTGGGAAGAACCGGGAAGTACAAAATTTCACAACCTCCCCCGTTCCCCCTCCTGCACCCAGAGGTTTTTATCGATTGGGATATTGCGGGATTTAGTATGAGCCGGCTGTTTGCTCTGTTTATTTCCGAGTGTGTTGGCCTTTTTTTTCCCAACTTTCCCTTATGGTGTAACTTTGGAAAAACAGAACTGTGTCAAATTTTCTGTCCACATCCTACCTGTGTATTTCACAATCTGTTGTTTAAACACTCTTTCTAAATAGACAGACCTACACACACACATACGACACACACACACACACTACACACTACCCAGACCTTCACAAACACACACACACATACATACATACTACACACACCAGACAGACACTCTCACACACACACACACACACACACACACACACACACATTACGCAGACAGACACATACACACTACAAACTAGACAGATGTGCAGGCAGTGTAGTGGCAATGCATGGAGGCAACCACAGACACACACACGCTCCGCTCACTCACACTTGTGACTTGCGCTTGACCTGAGGATCCACTGCGCAGTCGGTATTCTCTCATCTCCCAGCTCGTACAGGGCACAGGTTTTTATCATGAATCTCGGAGTTCAGGAGCACACATTCCCATTGGTGTGGAAACAGCAGCAGGGCGCTGGCTGTGATTGAACCCCCCGCACTTTCAGAAATACAGTGACAGTGGAGGTACATATTTGTTCTTCACGGATCAAATTTCCCAAATGTACCCTGAAAGTGCTGTAAGGTTCAAATTCATTATATATATTGCTGGCTAGGGGTGCAGTTTTATGCACCTATCGGGTAGCACTCCAATGACAAGCATTTGTACCGTTCTAGGCACTTTTCATGCCTTTAGTTCTGAGAGTGTGGCCAGACCGCTGGCTCCACAGCAGTCCTCTGCCCTCAGGGCTGGGCTGATGGGCCAGCTAACAGCGTCTGAGTCCTAAGGTCGTCTCCGCTACAAACGGATAACCATCATCTCTGCGTATCTCCGCCTCCGTAGTTTAATCTTGCCTCTGAAAATCGCTCTGCGCTCTAGTGGAGTATGATGAGGTTTTTTTTTGCCACCTCACTATGCAGCCTGGCAGTTGGCCTGGTTTTATTTTTCAAGGCTTTGGTCCTTGCGAATATTTTTTATGGGATGGTGAGTGTGTGTATGCGCGCGTGTGTGTGTGTGTGTATGTGTGTGTGTGTATGCGTGTGTGTGTTTGTGAGAGATATAGGGAGAACTAGGGCAGCAGTCTATAGTTAATCTGGCTCTGCGTAAAAATAAAATCTGTGGGTTTTTTTACACATTTGTCCTCCATCATGCATGATTGTGGCTATTTCGGTTTAACTGGCCAGCTCATTGGTTGTGTTTTTTATTTATTTATGAACTGTAGCCATTAACACTAATATTTCTGTGCATTTAACAAAAGTATGTCTGTTAAGATGCATTGAATCATGCGTATAATAGGACCACTCCGTTGTGGAAAGAAAGGGTTTCATGTGACCTTGGGGATACATGTCACCATGACGATACATCCCAGCATGCATCTGGGCGATGTTCCAGTAGGACCTGCATGACCTGCATGCTGCATGACTGTCAGCTGCATGACCTTTGACCTTCACAGACAACCATTTCGTGTGTGTGTGTGTGTGTGTGTGTGTGTGTGTGTGTGTGTGTGTGTGTGTGTGTGGGGCGGGGTAATGCTGAGAGGTGCATTGCAGTGCTAGCATGTGGCTTGCGTTTCGGTAAATCGATAGTCACGGCATTTGAACATCACCGTGACTGTTCAGCCTGTTCAGATGGAGATGGCACGCATGCTTGCGCTATTAAGATCGCCTCAAGGCCTGTCTGTGTGCTGCTGATCTCTCTCTCTCTCTCTCTCTCTCTCTCTCTCTCTCTCTCTCTCTCTCTCTCTCTCTCTGTCTCTCTCTCTCTCAGGTTTCTGTCCACGGTATTCTGTCTCACTCTAAACTGAAACAAGCCGTACACAAATTAGAACAGGATATCTCTAGAATTCAGCCCTACATGGTGTAACGGCACAGTACAGACTTACATGCTGGTCTAACAGAAAACATTCCGGGTCATACTGCAGGCAAAGGCCTCTCTGTCCAGACTCTGATAATGTCATGTCTCCATGTACCAATTGTTCTGATATGGGTGCTCCTACTTTCTTTTTTAATTGGGAGAGGGGCACAAACCAGTGATGTACTGCCTCCGTTCTCCTGCTGAGACAGATCTCTAACCCAATGGAGACGCGCAGGCTGTGGAATATTTCTGTGATTGTTTAGGGCGGAGCGTCCTCGTCTCCTTCCCTCTGCGCAGGACTCTTTAGACCAGGGACGGGCAAAGGAGGGCCGAATCCGTTTAATTATTTAATTCACCCCAATCATTTACACAATCTGTCATTTACAGCCATGTTACGTGATGTGAACAGCAGCTGATAAGTGTTCTTGTCTTGAAGCATTTTATTGTGGTGTAATTTACGACTGAATCGGTCATGATGCATGTGGCTAATTAGCTGATTGAGTCAGGGTAACTGGTGGCAGCAAAATCCTGCACACACACCGGCCCTCCAGTACTGGAGTTAAATCTGCATACACACCGGTCCTCCAGGACTGGAGTTAAATCTGCATACACACCGGCCCTCCAGCACTGGAGTTAAACCTGCATACACACCTGCCCTCCAGGACTGGAGTTTAATCTGCATACACACTGGCCCTCCAGAACTGGAGTTAAATCTGCATACACACCGGCCCTCCAGGACTGGAGTTAAATCTGCATACACACTGGCCCTCCAGGACTGGAGTTAAACCTGCATACACACCGGCCCTCCAGCACTGGAGTTTAATCTGCATACACACCTGCCCTCCAGGACTGGAGTTAAATCTGCATACACACCTGCCCTCCAGGACTGGAGTTTAATCTGCATACACACCTGCCCTCCAGGACTGGAGTTTAATCTGCATACACACTACACTGGCCCTCCAGAACTGGAGTTAAATCTGCATACACACCGGCCCTCCAGGACTGGAGTTAAATCTGCATACACACCGGCCCTCCAGCACTGGAGTTAAACCTGCATACACACCGGCCCTCCAGCACTGGAGTTTAATCTGCATACACACCTGCCCTCCAGGACTGGAGTTTAATCTGCATACACACTGGCCCTCCAGAACTGGAGTTAAATCTGCATACACACCGGCCCTCCAGGACTGGAGTTAAATCTGCATACACACTGGCCCTCCAGCACTGGAGTTTAATCTGCATACACACCGGCCCTCCAGCACTGGAGTTTAATCTGCATACACACCTGCCCTCCAGGACTGGAGTTTAATCTGCATACACACCTGCCCTCCAGGACTGGAGTTAAATCTGCATACACACCGGCCCTCTAGGACTGGAGTTAAATCTGCATACACACCGGCCCTCCAGGACTGGAGTTAAACCTGCATACACACCGGCCCTCCAGGACTGGAGTTAAACCTGCATACACACCGGCCCTCCAGGACTGGAGTTGCCCATCCCCGCTTTAGACAGTTTGAGATCATCTGAGGAAGTGACATCATTTGTCATCCACTGGAATTGATGCGCTGAGTTTTATGAACATTTTCGGGAAGTCGTTGGACAGGACTTAGCTTAGCTTAGCTTTAGTAGCTTTGAAGCAAAGACTGTTCTGAGTGGATACTGATTTTTTTTTTATTGGGCCAGGTAGACCTCAGTCCTTTTTACAGCATGTGTGGCAGGTATTTGCTGTGTGACTGGATGTCACTGTTGGACCTGGTCTTTGGACCTATATTACATTAGTGGCATTATTGGCATCCAGAGGGCCATACAGTTGATTAGATTAAGCAGGAGACAATCCTCCCCTGGAGCAATGCAGGGTTAAGGGCCTCGCTCAAGGGCGCAACGGCTGTGCAGATCTTATTGCGGCTACACCGGGGATCGAACCGCCGACCTTGCGCGTCCCAGTCCTTTACCTTAACCACTACACTACAGGCCACCCCGATCTTCGAGGAGCTTTCGTTTTATAATCCGTTTTTTGCACATCGGAACACGTGATTCACCAACGGTGCGTTCTGGCCTGGTGGGGGCAGGCGTTTCCGAGAGCCGCCATCTGTGGACGGTCGATGGGTGGCTGGCAGGTGGACAGCTGGCAGCCCTGTGGGGTGTCAAAGCCGTCTGCATCGTTCTGACAGGATGCTGGAAGGACACCGCCCTCTGAATTTATTTTCTTTACTTTTTTCTCTTACGCCTTTTTTGTGTTTGGTGTGTCAATATTAGTGATTTGTGGGCATCTTATTTTCTTGCTCATACAGGGGACTCAAAAGTCAATCTCTCTCTCTCCTCTCCTTCTCCCTCTCCCTCCTCTCTCTCCCACCCCTCCCTTTCTCCCTCTCTCTGTCTTTCCCCCACCCCCCTTTCTCTCAAATTTTAATTCTCTCTCCTCTCTCCCTCTGTCTTTCACTCTCTCCTCTCTGTCTCTCTCTCCCACCCCCCTCTCCCTCTCTCCCTCTGCCCTCCCTCCCTCCCACCCCCCTCTCTTTCTCTCTCTCCCTCTCCCACCTCCCTCCCTCCCTCCCTCCCTCCCCCCCCCCCCTCTCTCTCTCTCTTTCTCTCTCTCTCCGTAGCTGAGCTGAGGAAGCTGGAGGGTCTGAAGACCATCGCCGTGACGACTAACGGGATGAACCTGAGCCGGCTACTTCCTGGTCTGAAGGCGGGCGGATTGGACCAGCTCAACATCAGCCTGGACTCGCTGGTGCCCGCCAAGTTTGAGTTCATCGTGCGGCGGAAAGGTGAGTGGCGTTAAGAGGAATTACTGAACGTTTAGAGACTAGAACCAGCCAATCAGCCCATCCTGGCTCATTTACCTGTATTTAAACCAACACAATGGGCAGTAAGATAATAGTAAGTACCTTGCTAATATTATATAATGTATAAATTCATTAATTCATAGACACGCAATGTATTCCAGTATATTCCGTTCCTGTTATCACTTACCTGTTAATTTTTACTTTATATTCCAGCGCTTTCATGTTGCACTTGCAAATTCGTCCTTGTTGTCGAAGTTCTTCATCATATCTCTTTGTCATCATGCCTCACTTCTAGCCTAAGCCTTTCTAAGACTTAGCCAAAGCTTTACTGACGTAGCCAGCGCTTTACTGCGTGAACCAGCCATGATGTTCACTACTATGGATAGCGACTACTTCATGAGAATTGTACTTTATCTGACCCACGTTTTTTGTATTTGTTCCAATGACCCTTTGGTACGCGTGTATCGTACATAAATGTGTATGTATCGTACATACGTGTTTCGGATAAATCAACTGCCAAGTAAAACGTTGTTATGTTAAATGCAGCATTCCCGATTCTAAATCCGATTCTTTCCACTTCCCGCGCTGTCCCTCAGGGTTCCACAAGGTGATGGAGGGCATCGACAAGGCCATCGAGATGGGCTACAACCCCGTCAAAGTAAGAGGTCCAAATGCTCAAATGCCCATGTTAGCGTCGTCTGTCTGACCAATAGGATGTGTCACATTTCCCTGGCTGGGTCACCTGGATGTTGCTTTGCCTCTCACACTCTGTGGCCCGAAATAGGAGCAACGCTAACGTTACTGCAATATGCTACATTTAGGCATGTACTGTAGCAGATGCTGTTATGCAGAGCAGCTCAGAGAATTTACTTGCTAACCTATTCTTTAGCTTTTACTTTTTCCATTCGTCTCATTCACCCGACAGCAGTGCTTCTCACTCCTGGTGCTGGCTTTCGTTGTTACTCAGCACTTAATTGATCAACTGAAGCAGGTAATCACACAGTTAACTCGCCTCACCTGGTTTCTTGGGTCTGAATTGGCTGCTGACATGAACGCGAAAATATAAACCAGCACACCCTGTGGCTCTCCAGGACCAGGAGTGAAGACTTATGGTTATGGTTTAGTGCTACAAAATACTACACATTACCTTTAGGCCTCTTGAAATAAAGGTATGAAAAGTGCCTAAAAAGGTACAAATGCTTGTCGCTGTGGTGGTACCCTATATGTACATGAAATTGTACCCCTAGCCAGCAATACTATATAACCCATCACCCTCATTTTACCCATCGAGAACATTCCTGTGAGCTCAGGGAACATTTGTGAAATTTGAAAAATGTACCTCCAACTGTCACTGTATTCCTGAGAGGGGCCCTTGCACCCCGGAGGGTTCTGTAGTGGTAGAGCCCACCCGTGACTGCTGCACACCGCCCCCTGCAGGTGAACTGCGTGGTGATGCGGGGACTGAACGAAGACGAGGTCCTGGACTTCGTGGCGCTGACGAAGAGGAAACCCTTGGACGTGCGGTTCATCGAGTACATGCCCTTTGACGGTGAGAGGAGCCCCTTCACCGCCCCCTGCTTAACGTTACACTTTTATCCAGAGCGGCGTACAGTTGATTAGACCAAGCAGGAGACAGTCCTCCCCTGATGCAATGCAGGGTTAAGGGCCTTGCTCAAGGGCCCGACGGCTGTGCGGATCTTATTGACCGGCCCTTTACGGACTCAGGGCCGTAACTGCCATTGACCACCTTCATATTTTTGTTTGTAATGTCCCTTTCCAAGGACGACATTTAATTTCATTCTTTAGTGTGGACATCAGTTGCAATTCATTTAGGAGGGAATTGAGCGGGCTTTAATATCTAATGTGGAGGTACAACATAAGCACAGCATTTACACCCTGAATTCATTCTCGATTAAATGAGGGAATTAAGGGGAAAAAAGAGCATAATTCCCCCAGCCCCACCAGACCCCACCAGACCCCACCAGACCCCACCAGACCCCACCAGACCCCACCAGACCCCACCAGGCCCTACCAGACCCCACAAGGCCCCACCAGGCCCCACCAGACCCCACAAGGCCCCACCAGACCCCACCAGGCCCCACCAGGCCCCACAAGGCCCCTCAAGGCCCCACAAGGCCCCACAAGGCCCCACAAGGCCCCACCAGGCCCCACCAGGCCCCACCAGGCCCCACCAGGCCCCACCAGGCCCCACCAGACCCCACCAGGCCCCACCTCACTCCACCAGGCCCCACCAGACCCCACAAGGCCCCTCAAGGCCCCACCAGGCCCCACCAGGCCCCACCAGGCCCCACAAGGCCCCACCAGACCCCACCAGGCCCCACCAAGCCCCACAAGGCCCCTCAAGGCCCCACAAGGCCCCACCAGGCCCCACCAGGCCCCAGCAGGCCCCACCTGGCCCCACAAGGCCCCACCAGGCCCCACCAGGCCCCAGCAGGCCCCACCTGGCCCCACAAGGCCCCACCAGACCCCACCAGACCCCACCAGGCCCCACCAGGCCCCACCTCACCCCACCTCACCCCACCTCACCCCAGTCGACTCTCTTGACCTCAGTATTTCTGGTCGCGCCCCTGAATGCGCTGCATGCTATGTGCTAACCGCTACAGTAATGATACCATGTTTGGTAATACACGTGGAGTTTGAACATTTGACTTAACCCGGTTGGTAAAGGTACAAGAGACGAGCAAGATTCACTGACGTAAAAGCGAGGCCACCATTAATTTTACACCTTTTATCTTACCTGTCCAAAAGAAGACAACGGGGGGATTTTAAACTGTCAGTTAAACTACAGATGAACAATGGCCAGTGACCTCGCAGACCTATGAACGGGACCATAAATCGTCTTTATTCTTCCTTTTCCATTAGTGAGGCAAGATAAGACTTGTGATAACCCGGCATTTATTGTACTGTAGGATTAATGAATTCACATTTAATTAGATGTACGAACAAGGACAATCAAAGGCTCATTATTGTGCCTTACCGTTGTGTGATGAAGGACTAAATTGCAGGAAGTTCTTGCTTGCTCTCCATAACCCCTGTGTGCTCTAGATTGGTGATATTCTTCCTCTCTTGAGCCAGAAATAGTAGCAGACGTTTGTTAAGTGAGATTATGCATTCCCCGACAGGTAACAAACCTACGGTGCTCGTTTGACTGCTGGCTAATCCCAGTGATGTTGCAATGGGAGAGGCTGTCATTTCTCCTGTAATTCTGAATAATGAGAGAGAGTGCAGGTTATTCCTGGAGCGTCTTATGGAAGTGAAAGTTTTGAGCTTTTTCATGACATGCCATTTTAACATGAGAATGTTGCTGACATCACATCACTGCCGTTTAGCAGACGCTCTTATCCAGAGTGACGGACAAGCAACTGTTTTTTAAATTTTCTTTTGCATTTTTGCACAGAATCGATTTCTGCAGCTGGATGTATACTGAAGTGATTTAATTAATACAGCTGGAGATTTTACTGGAGCAAGCCAGGTTAGGGACGACCCTAGGTCCAATCTTAGAGATCTCGTTTAGCTGCTAATTAGTAGAAGTTTCCCAATTTACGGTTGAAGTGAGAACGTCAAGCACGGTAGATCTCTAGCGGAACAGGATTGGGCAGCCCTGACTTAGGTCCCTGGTTGATGTCGCCCCCTCCTGGCAGGTAACAAGTGGAACTTTAAGAAGATGGTGAGCTATCAGGAGATGCTGGACCACATCAGGCAGCAGTGGCCCGACCTGGAGCAGCTCCAGGGAGGGGAAACGGACACGGCCAAGGTCAGCCCTGGACCCTCACACTGACAGGAACACGCCCATGCACACACATACAGACAGGAACATGCCCATACACACACATACACACATACAGACAGAAACATGCCCATACACGCACATACAGACAGAAACATGCCCATACACGCACATACACACAGAAACATGCCCATACATGCACATACACACAGAACCATGCCCACACACACACACACATACAGACAGAAACATGCCCATACACGCATATACACACAGAAACATGCCCATACACGCACATATACACACAAACATGCCCACACACACACACATACAGACAGAAACATGCCCATACACGCACATATACACACAAACATGCCCACACACACACACATACAGACAGAAACATGCCCATACATGCATATACACACAAAAACATACCCACACACGCACATACACAGAAACATGCCCATATACACATATACAGACAGAAACATGCCCACACACACACACATTACATTACAGTTATGTAGCTGATGCTTTTATCCAACGTGACTTACAGTTGATTTGACTTAGCAGGGGCCAATCCCCCCTGGAGCAATGTGGGGCTAAGGGCCTTGCTCAAGGGCCCACACCTGCACAGATCTCTTTCTTGCTACACTGGTGCTTGAACCTTCCGGGTCACTAGGCTATATGCTGCCCCAGGGAGACACATATTAGGAATATTGCAGTTTATAGTTATAATAATGGATTTATTTCTGTAGTACCTTTCATGTATAATGCAGCTCTAAGTGCAGTTGGGTCTGGGATGTGAGCCAGTGACCACTCCGGTGGGAGGCCTGTTCCACAAGCCTCTGCATTCACATTTACATATTTACTGCCTTTCATTTGCAAACTGCTTTTATCCAAATCATCTTAGAAGGACATTATAAGTGCAAATTGAAGTGGTTCTTCAGATAAACAATCCCCCCCCCCCCTCGCCCCCCCTTCTCTCTCTCGCTCTCTCCCACTCTCCCTCTCTCCCCCCTCTGTCTCTCCCTCCCCCTCCCTCCCTCTCTCTCTCTCCCCCCTCTGCCTCTCTCTCCCTCTCCCCCCTCCGTCTCTCACTCTCTCCCTCTTTCTCTTCCTCTCCCCCCCTCTGTCTCTCTCTGCCTCCCCAACCCTCCGTCTCTCTCCCTCTCCCCCCTCCATCTCTCTCTCCCTCTCCAACCCTCCGTCTCTCTCTCCCGCTCTCTCAGGCCTTTAAGGTCCCAGGCTACATGGGGCAGGTCGGGTTCATCACCTCCATGTCTGACCACTTCTGCGGCTCCTGCAACCGACTGCGCATTACTGCTGACGGCAACCTCAAGGTATGGCCTACTGGTGTGAGTGTGAGTGTGTGTGAGTGTGTGTGAGTGTGTGTGAGTGTGTGTGAGTGTGTGTGAGTGTGTGTGAGTGTGTGTGAGTGTGTGTGAGTGAGTGTGTGAGTATCCTCTGTAAAAAGCCTGTTTACCTGTGCGCAGGTATGTCTCTTTGGGAATTCAGAGGTGTGTGTGTGTGTGTGTGTGTATACATCCTCTGTAAAAGTGTGTTTACCTGTATGCAGGTGTGTCTCTTTGGGAACTCAGAGGTGTGTATGTGTGTGTATGTGAGTGTACATCCTCTATAAAAGTGTGTTTACCTGTATGCAGGTGTGTCTCTTTGGGAACTCAGAGGTGTGTGTATGTGTGTATGTGTGTATGTGTGTATGTGAGTGAGTGAGTGAGTGTGTGTGTACATCCTCTGTAAAAGTGTGTTTACCTGTATGCAGGTGTGTCTCTTTGGAAACTCGGAGGTGTCTCTTAGAGACTGTCTGCGTTCCGGAGCCTCTGATCAGGAGCTGCTGGAGATTATCGGAGCCGCAGTGGGCAGGAAGAAGAAACAGCATGCAGGTAAACACCGTTACTATAGAAACTGCATGCATGTAAACACAGTTTCTAGTTACTATGGAAACAGCATGCAGGTAAACACAGTTACTATGGAAACAGCATGCAGGTATAGACGCTTGTCTATAGCACTAAAAATATAAATGTATGTAGATTGTAAACATACATCTAATATGTGAGAACATGTACATTGTGATCGGAGTGGATGTACTTGGAAGCCTTTCCTGGTACAAAAGAAACGCACTACTTGGCAACTGTGATAGAGACTGATTCAGTATCCGAACAGGAGGGTGAGGTTGTACTGACTGGATGAAATTACAGTCCTCTAATGAAATCCTGGCAATTAGACTTGCTGGCAAACAGTTGCTGTTTCCATTGATACTTAGCAAGTGTTCCAAAAACATATTCAATAATATCCAATAGCAAAGTTTAACCGTATTTAAATACGGATGCACACAATCCACTGAATTAACAACTGTATAAGTACTGTATAGTATGTATGACTTTATCTGTGTATCTCTCTTCTCTCTCTCTCGCTCTCCCCTGTTGTGCACGGCTTTTCTCTCTCTCTCTCTGTCTCTTTCTCTCTCCATCATATACTGTCTCTCTTACAGTTTCATAACGGCAACGAATAAACATTAAAACCAACATGCATACATTTATGACATGTGTTCATCTTTATTGTGATTGTTGATGTACAAACTCAATAAATATTATCTCTGTGTCTGTCCTCAGGAATGTTCAACATCTCCCAGATGAAGAACAGGCCCATGATCCTGATTGGTGGGTGACACAGCAGTACGTACAGTAACTCCTCCCCCTCCTCCTCTGTGTGAGTGGTAGTGTGGGTGGAGCCTGTTCGCAGGTCTACCCCAGAGGTCGAAACATTAGGTGCATCCCGACAGTCGAAAAAATGGACGTTGAACCCCCCCCCCCCCGACACACACACACACACACACACACACGCGCCATTGGCTGTACAATTAGAACCAACTTTCAACCAATGAGCTTGAATTATTGTACAGCTGTACAATGGTTTGGACTGTCAGCCCGTCAACTGTATATTTTGAAACCCGAATTCAAGGACTATAAACACAGGCAGAGGGTGAGTCAACGAGTGAGTCTTTTTCAATGATAGGAAGGGATTTGCAGTGGTCTTGTAACAATGTTTTAACACAAAAATCTATCTATCTATCTATCTAATAAATCTTACCTATTGTACCTTTAATATTGGGATGCACCCATTCTAGCCCAGAGGCAGAGGACACACATAACAGACAGAGTCTGAAATTCAGTGTATAGTCCCTCATCCCTTTCCTCACAACTTAGTGATTATTGCTGCACACAAGGAGGAGTAATTAATCAAATGAATCAATTAATCAAATAACCCGTGTCTAAATGTTCATAACCGCAAATGTTCTCCTGCCTCTCTCAGGAGCCACGCCCACGGCCTCGCTGCCGCCCCGCCCCCCCCTTCCTCGTCTCCATGGCAGCGAGGTGGCCGCCACTCCCCCCGTTTCCCACCGGACACGTTCGGCCTTCCACACTACGCCAACCTCCCTCGGACTGTACCACTCCGCCCGCGGGGGTGGCCACCACAGCACGGACGCAGAGTGCGTTTCAGCACAGAAGGTCTCGCACACCCCCCCAGAATGGGGGCCCGTCAGGTGGTCCCGGCCAGCTGCCAAAGGTTCGTCCTCTCGTTTCGGGACTACCCACACCCCCCGGGAAGGGAGGGGAGTCTCTGGAGAGGGTGTCCGAGGAGGAGGAGGGTGGGGTGATATCGGACTGCGGGCCTCACCTCAGGCTTCCTACGCCAGGTCAGAATCACGCACAATCAGACCGCCCCCTGCAGGCGGTCCGAGGAATGGCTCCATACAGGGTACTGACACTAACACGAGCCCCTCCCTGAAAGGACAGGGCGTGGGAGGGCTCTACATACGCACACTACTGCTGAAGAGCGCTACACGCCGCCCCCTGGTGGCCGGCTCAGTGAGGTGCAGCCACAGCCGGACGTCCGACGACCCGCCCGATGACTCCAACTCCCAGCAGCCCCGGCTGCACGAGGCGACGTCGCCGGGGTCACGTGACCGCCTGGCGGATCGGCTGACGCACGCGGACGCCCGGGGCCAAGCCGCCATGGTGGACGTGGGCGGGAAGCCGGCGTCGCGGCGGACGGCGGTCGCGACCGCCACCGTCCTGCTGCCGGCGACGGCCTTCCGACTGGTCCAGGAGAACCGGCTGTCGAAGGGAGACGCGCTGGCCGTGGCGCGCCTGGCGGGCATCATGGCCGCCAAGCAGACCGCCGCCCTGATCCCGCTGTGCCACCCGCTGCCGCTGGACCGCGTGGCGGTGTCCGTGGAGCTGGTGGCGGAGAGGCGCGCGGCCGTCGTCACGGCGACCTGCCAGACCACCGCGCGCACGGGCGTGGAGATGGAGGCGCTGACCGCCGCCACGCTGGCCGCCCTCGCGCTCTACGACATGTGCAAGGCCGTCAGCCACGACATCACCGTCACCGACGTCCGCCTCGTCAGCAAGACGGGCGGGCAGGGGGGCGACTATCAGAGGGGAGACTGAGTGTAACCGCCTCACCCCACGATTCAACCGCCTCACGCCCCTGGGATTCAACCGTCTTACCCCCACGGTCCTACCAACTCAGTCTTCACCCCACAATTCAACCGCCTCACCTCTACAATTCAACCACCTCACCTCTACAATTCAACCACCTCACCTCTACAATTCAACCACCTCACCTCTACAATTCAACCACCTCACCTCTACAATTCAACCACCTCACCTCTACAATTCAACCACCTCACCTCTACAATTCAACCACCTCACCTCTACAATTCAACCTCCTCACCCCCATAATTCAACCACCTCACCCCTTCAATGCCCCAATTCTGACTGTTACCCCACAAGCATACTCTCCTCAGTTACCCCCCCCCCCTCCAAAAGTCTACCCCTCCCTCCTCATGCCCTCATCACACCATGACGCCCCCTGACCTCCACAGTGCCACCATTTCACCCCCCCAAAAAACCCCCATCTCATCTACCTCTTCATACTGCTCCACATTCGTTCAGGGGAGAGAGAGAGAGAGAGAGATAGAGAGAGAGAGAGAGATAGAGAGAGAGGGAGAGGGAGAGGGAGAGAGTGAGAGACTGAACAGACCTTCCACAGCTTACCTCAGTGGCGGGAGCGTACTTTTTTTTTTTTCAGCACTTAAAGCTTCCGGTTGTTTCTCTCACATCGTAGCCTGTGTGTGGCTGAGCGTGGCTCAGGTGCTAACCCACTGTGTCAAAGCTACTCGTGACTATGCAGAATTGTACCACAGAGTTTACCATGTGGAGTTTACCATAGAGTGCTGCTGGGGTCATTCAGAGAAAAGCCCTTTCATGGTACAGGGCTCTCCATTAGCATTGTTAGCATTAGCAAGACTTTTTCGGATACGGATCAGCGATCAGTGTGGTGGGAACGATCTGGGAGCTGATGGAAATAATCCCAGGCTTCCGGGGAGAATTCGGAGATCCGGATTCCTTTCCACCATACAGGGCTGTCCGGTAGATTCCTCTTCCAGTCCGCCAACACGCCATCCCAGCATGCTACTCGTCTAGTTTCGCAGTGCAAGCTGGTTAGGAGAGGTTCCCCAGTACCCATGGAAACGGTACCTACCCCAGTGTTATATATTAGCCTGCATGCTAACCGGTGATTGTGGAATAACATGTGCCTCCAATGTCCGGTAACACTTTATTACAAGGGTCCTACATAAAAGCTATGTAACTCCTTCATAAGCACTACATAGCACATTCATAAGCACTACATATCACATTCATAAGCGCTTATGTCAGTAACCGCAAATAGTCGTACGGGGATTATAACACACATCTCCTGACAGACATTGAGGCGTAGCTGAATAGCTGAGCGCACACGCGCGCACACACACACACACACACACACACACACACACACACACACACACACACACACAGTCATTAAAACACTCACATTTTACATCACATGCAACTGTATTCCTGGTCACTGTAAAGGCACCATTTTGTTTTTTCCTCTGGTATAACTGGACCTGATTATCAAATTATCACATATTCTCCTGTACTTCCATGTTACTTAAAGATGCAAATATGCCAAATGAATGTACGATGAACGATACAATGATGACAATTATGTCCATATAATGAATAATGATGCTTTAATCATGTTCCCCTTTTCAAGTCTTATTTAAATGCGTATCGTAGTGAGAGGTGGTGTGTTGATTTAATTTTTCCCTGTAATCAGTGATGTCAGTTCTGAAACCTGTGGTGACGACCCAGCAGGAAGTTCAATGTACAAAACTATATTTTTACATTGGTACTGTAGATAATAAACACTTACATGACAAAACATTTTGAGTTATGTTCGGTGTTTAAGAGAGGTAACTAAGTATGCCGGAGAGCTGAAGACTAGAGGCTTTTCATTTTCTGGGAGAAAAGCCTTGATCGGAGATCGGAGACGGCATGTCACTAATCTTCCGATACAGACCAATCAGAGCACTGGTCTTAGAAAGCAAAACACTGATTGGCTCAAATAGTCACAATGGACTTAATGAGGATTGGTGTGCAAGGGGTGCAAGGACCATTTACTGAAACTTACAGCAGAGCCAAAACAAATGTCTGAATGAACCAAGCTTTTTGAGATGAGTCTTTAGGTTTTTACCCTTTATTTAAATGTAGTTAAGGTTGGCTTATATTTATATATAATACCCATGTTGGCCCAAAATGACACTCACGCCCCTTATGTACCAACCCCTCGATAACAACTTGTCGAATTACCGAGTTCATCGAGCCTTTTTCTCTTGCCGTGAAAATGAAATGGGAAGAAAACTTTGTTGAAACAGTAGAGGGCAGTATTGTACTTTAGATCATTCTCCGGTTTACTGTGACAGAAAGTTGATATGTCTGGCAGTTTTTTTTTTCTTCATAAAACCAAGGTCGTAGGAAATGCTACTGTATAATTGAATAACAGATTAATTTACGGGCCTCATTGGACTATTGTTTCTGTAAAACTGACAGCTTGCCCGTTAAAAAGGAGACAGGAATTAAAGGGCCAAAGATGTGCTTTTATTGTAACCCTACGAAATGACACAAAGCGAGCGGGAAAAAAAGAAACAAAACAAACGAACAAAAAATTCAAATATTAAAAACAAAATAATAAAAACCAGGATTCTGAACAGCCCATTCTTATACAGGTCTGAAACTGAGCAACAAATACAGACAACTGCATAATTATTTATACTTTTTATATAACATTTTATTGTAATGCTGTGTGTATACGTACAAAACATAGCAAACTAAATAAGGCAAATAAATAGAGGTACAATTTACAGGTAAGTAGAACATTCCTTAACATTTTCTCCTTTTTTTTCTTCTTTTTTTCTCAACATCTAGAACGGTGTACAAAACAAAACTGTACAGCTTTCTGAAGAGCATTACGTTTTTAAATCAATCTTAAAAATACTGACATAGAATTATACAACCAGTTTAAATTGGGTGCAACTTTCCTTCAGCAATACAAATAGTGTATATTCGTGTTTCGGTGGTGACGGGAGGGATTAAATGAAGGGAACAAACTCAACTTTGTGCGCCCCTCAGTGGACATTTTGTGAAATGACAAGCGTGTGTTTTCGGACGTGGACGTGTTCGACTAACGGCAGAACGTGAACATTCGCTGATTATACCGCAAGCTAGTGAGACAGCACGGCTATAACATAACATATACTCTTGCGTGGAGAACTCCGGCATACTGTTGAACTTTGTTTCTGTAAGTTCCCAAGCCCATTGCCAAAGAAAGAAAAAAAAACAACAACAAAAAAAACATTCACCGGTAAAGTTAGCGGCTAAACCAGACAACCCATCCTCACGTACACAAATCCTCCTTCCGTGCAGAATGATGAACGACAGGTGAGAGAGATGTGACATCATCTCACCCTGCTGGGTTCTTGGAAGTGTCCACCAATCAGCATCGTTGTTCCTCTATTTGCTGTTCCCAACGTACTTTTTGATTGGTGGAACTTCTTGGGGGGTTCCATTTGAACAACATTAGAGTGTTCTATAGTAATGACATCACGGTCCTATCCTCCTTTTTCGTCCCTGCTTCTGTAACAACATCTTGCTACCAGGACCGAGCCACTACGAGCGACCGACCGGGAATCATTCGCTCCAAAGTGCATTCAGAAACCGGCTCACTTATTTCCTTTTCCCATCCAGCAAGGCCTACACGGCGGCCTAGTCCAACACAGCCGCGCGTGTAGCATTAAACTCTTGTGGAATTACATAATAATAATACTGTCGATTCTGAAACTTTAATACACCTCTTATTTGAAAAATAAAATTCGTCTTTTTTAATATACCGTTACATATTATGACCGTTATACTTTCCTGTTTGAGGAAAAAATATTTATCTAGAGTGACAGTCCAAATTACATAAGAAACGGTACTTACTCTCCAACTCATATTCCTTAACTGTTGTTGTTCCTTTTTTGTTTGTCTGAGTGGAAATCTTAACCAAAAAATTATTTACATTATTATATATTACATATATTTTTGGTAAAATGGCAGCTTGTAGGGTCAATACTGCGGTGCTGCCAGACCACCTGTAATCGTCTCAGATGCCAAGCGTGACGAAAAAAAGCAAAGCATTCTGTGTTGTCCTGCCCCGCGTCTTAACGACTTCTTGAAGATTAAAGTCTGGGAACAGATTTCAGGAATTGACCCTGATTTAAAGACTAAACAGGACGTTCCTGACTATGCTGTTTAGCGCAAATTAAAGCCTTTAATACGTCCAGATTTCAAGGGACACTCGTCTTTCCGTTCTTCCCTGACGGCGACATAAAACCTGCGGCTATTTCTATGGGACACTAATGGAGGTACAACTTCACCACGTCTACTGTCTACAGAAACATTGCCACCAGATACTAAAACATAAAGTTAATAATCAGGAATATTCGCCTGCAAAGCTAGCTGGCCCTGCCAGTTAATACAGAAATTAAGATTCTACAATATCTGCTTTGTACTTGTTTAGTTTTAGTGTTGGTGAGTGTTTAACAGAGAAATCGTGAAAACAGCCAAGTACTGTATGTACCACAGACACAGACGTGATTTTGCTGCTGATTTTTGCGGCGTGTTTAAAAGAGCATTTTTACCCCCTGAAGAATTACATCTGAGGTCAGTTGCACCCCCTATTAAACCAGCACAGTATTTAAAATTTGTATTATTATTATTATTATTTATTTTTGACATAATTTTTTAGTTTATTCTCCTAAATGGTTCACTGAGGGAGCTTGAAAAACACACAACACCACCAACAACAGCGAAGGAACCGGTCAAAAAGAGGCACTTACGGGTAAACAAAATGCATACGGGCAAGGATGGGGGACAGAGGAGTGAGGGGATTCCACTGAGCTCTCTGACGACCCGAAGGGGGGGCTTACTCTAGCTCATCACACACAGGGAGCAGCTCACACTTTCACAGTGAGTAGGGAACACAGTGTCAGAGGACCCCAAACTTGTGTGTGTGGGGGGGGTATATTACATCACCATGGCAACCAGGGGGAACCACGCTGTTAGGGGAAGATGGGGGCACTGAGAAATGGGCGGGGGGTCACACAGTCACATGACTTCTTTCGCCTAGGGGGAGGAAACACAAACACACACACACACAAACACACACACACGCACGCGCGCACGAGCTCAGTGACTTAGCCTGTTTTCTCTCTGCACTTTTATGCTAAAAAATGAGACCGTTTCTCTTCATCACTCATTTCTATTCCCTCTGTAATCTCTCCATACAGAAACCATCCATTCTTCTGTGTTTGCCGGTTTGGGAAATACCCACAGAAAACCCCCCCTCGTTCCCACCGCGTTCCTGCTCGACGTAGGCCGTTTCCGGAAGACCAAAACGCTGGCCCCTCGGTCTGGGAAACGTGTGTGTGTGTGAAATCTGAAAGGTGTGTGTGTGCGCGATGTCCGTCTTTAACTAACGCAGGGCGAACGAGGAGGCTGGAGACACAGAGCATATCCAGGCTCATCACCGGGCTGGTCCTGGCTCATCTCCTCCAAAACAAGAGCGCAGGACTCCTACTAAAGCCCCCGCCAGTCCAGAACTCGGGCCTGAAACCCCCACGCTCCAGCCCTGTTCTGGTTCTGGTTCTGGTTCTGCTCGGCCTGGGATGGGGGTTGTATCAGTATTTTGGGAAAGCGTACACACTTGTTCTCTACCAGAGGAACCCCGGAGTGTAGCGGAGAGAGTCTGTGATTAAGGTGAAGAGCGCAGCACTTAAGGTGGGGCGTACGAGGGTGTCGATTACGGTCTAACGCGTCTGTTTGCCCCCACAGAGACACCCCCGGCTCCATAAAGCACATTAACTGCTACACGGTCTCTTTTTAATCTTCTTTTTAACAGCCAGGTGGGACAAGCCTCTTCACTGAGCTCAACTGCCCCCCCCCCCCCCCCCCCTAACCGAAGGGCATCTGGGTACTCTTGGATTAGCATCTGTCATCACAAACCGCTGCCAAAATTACCCATCCCCAAACGGGCCCGTCCCGATTGGCAGCTGCGCTCATAACCTCTCCCGCTCCCCCGTCGCGCGCTAACACCCGTCAGGGGTTCGACGTTTGCGCTTCATTAAACTTTATCGCTCGCGCTCCCGCCTCTCTTCGTACGCCGCCGCGTCTTAATTTATACGCCGAGAGTACTTCCACCCGCACTCGTCCGCTTGTCCAATAAAGATTTAATCTCGTTGCTGGGAGTTGGAAGCCGGGCCGGAGAGACCCGGTTAAAGCTCTGCCGAGCGTGCTTAAGCGCCGTTCGCTACATTAGCGCTCTAACGCGACGGAGACGCGGATAAGTGTGGGGAATTAGCCTCGCAATTAGCGGGGTTTTCTCTCCGTACCGGGGACCACTAGGGACACGTTTCCTCACTGACGGGAGAGAGCCGGCGGAGTTAGCGGCAGCCGTTAGCGCCGGGGCCGGCCCCCTCGCGCGCGGGAACCGGACCGCATACGACGGCGCACGCGCATCTGCGCGCTCGGTTGCCCGCGACGACCGGACGGACGCTGGTTTCCCCCGCACGGGGCACCTGCATGTACACCGCGTGTACGGGACAGAGAGTAACATCTTCCAGGGATCGGCAGGCGTGTTTAAAAAAAAAACAAAAAAAACTAGCGTTTGTGTTATTTTTTTTACAGTTTGGTGAAAATAAAGGTGCTTTTTATTTCTTTATTATTATTTTTTTGTCACTGGTGAGAGTGCTTCGTGAAATAAGTCCACATCCGTTCTTTTGTAAAAGTGCAGAACACATACGTCCTACTCTCCTCTCCTCCACTCCTCTCCCTCCATCCTCCTCCTTTCCTTCCAGAGTATTGTAGGGATCCGCTCCACAGTGAGGCCAGGGCTGACCCACAGTACAGAGTTTGTGTTTGTCCATCCCTCCCCTGTTCCAGTCCCGTGACCTGGACACCCAGGGGCCCGGCTTCCGGTTCTGTCCGTCCGTCTGTCTGTCCGTCCGTCCGTCTGTCTGACAGCTCCAAGTCCCAGGCCATCCCTTGCTCTTGTCCTCGCCATGGATGCCTTTATTTCAGAAAAAAGGGCCTTTCTCCTCTCTGTTGCCATGGGAAACGATAGACTGGGTGATGGAAGTTTCCGGAACTCCTTCAGAGGACCCTTCTGGAACCCCCCCCCCCAGCCTCATCCCAAGCAGCCATCCCGGAGACGTAGCTCCGTAAAAGAAGGAGGTTCCACCTGGGCCCCCCCTCCTCCATCTTCTCTCTCACACAGCCAGACAAACACCAGAGCAGCAACAGGCGAGACTTCAATGTTCACGCAACCTTTGTCCTGGCTACGGCTAGAGCGTTACAAATATGTGTAAAATAAACAGCAGAAACCCCAGAAGAGGAGGAACGAAAAAAAAAAGAAAAAAAAAAAGAATGAGAGGGCTGCAGCACGAGGTCCGGTCCGCTCGGCGATGTCTGGCTGTGCTCGCTCCGAGAGGGAGGGGGACTCGAACCCTCAGCCAGCTGTCTGGATGTCTGGAGTCTGCGGGGAAGGGCCAGGGGCTCTGAGCTCAGGGTGAGAATACTCAGTCCATTTCCTGTTCAGTTTTTGGTGTGCTTTACAAGTTTTTTTTTTTTCTGTTTTTTTTCCTCCATACTGGACAACATCAATGGCGTGAGAAACACTCCACCACATCTTGACCCTTTTAAGTGCTGCATACAATACCACACATTTACAAACAGAACCACCCCCCCCCCCCAAAAATAAAAGGTGGAAGCTAGCTGTGAACTAGGTATGAAATGTGAAAATTAAGAGTGACCCAACCAGCCTATATCTCTACAGTCAGAAAAACCCGGGACCAAAAAAAAACTAGGTAACAGCTAGGAGTTGTGGGTATTAACACAAAGGATCATGGGAGAATATGTCAGGGGAACACGGAAGTCGAGGCGGTGGGGGTTCTTAAGTACATTTACAGTGCAAGCGAGATCTGGAGTTTTGGAATGGGAGGGGTGTCTATAACATAACACAAAGTGGTAGGGACCATAAACCATGGACACATTAATACCTCAAATATGACAACAGATACATTAGCGATGAAATCAAGAAGACAAAAATGACAGGGAACACAATCGAAAACCAAAATTCTTCAACGTTAGCATGTCCGCTCCTATGTATAAATATATAAATGCCTTCCTGTTTGCCTCTTTAATGCATTCTCTTCTTCTTTTTTTTTATTAGAAATTATTTTTATTTTTTTTTGGCGGTGGGAAGTGCCGTAACAATCCTCAAATTCTTTTTCTATTAAATTTTTTTTATCTTACATTTTTTTTCCTTCTCTTTGTGCAACGGCACATCAACGTTAATTTCGATGCAATTTCTGCTCTGTCGGAAAAAAATCCCATCTCCGGCCCTATTCCCGTCCCATCCCATTGTATCCATCCCTCTCCCATCCGGTCTGAGTGGGGCATTCCCCCTCTTTCCCGAGTGCCCTCGGAAGCTGTCTCCAGGAATGTGCGGGTGGAAGAAAAGGCACTTGGGAGCGGGGACCTCGGAGCGCGGGGCGGAGTCTCGGATCGCCCGTTTCCCGCACGGCGGCGACCGAGGCGACGGATGCTGCAAAGCATCATGGGATCCTGAGCTGCGGTGGCTAAAAGTGCTGTATGGAGCGTTATCTTATCACTCAGGGAGGGGTCTCTCCGCGTTGCCCTCCCCCCCCCTCCCCCCAGCCAGGAAACAGGGGGAAAAAGCCCCCTACGTCACTGAGAGCCACAGAGTGGGAGAAACACAGTGGTATATCGCCCCCTGCAGGGCTACGCAGCCATTGCGGAACGGGCAGAACTGGAAGAGGCAGGGTTTGAGTCAGGGATGTTTTCTCTTCCTGTCTGGACTGCCCCACTGCTCCACCCCAAAAAAAACAGCCCCCTGCACCCCCCAGGCTGCAGAGAGGTTTAGTGTGGTGGGGGCACGAGCCGGACCTCTCCTCCGTGGACAGGGTGAGAGGGAGGGAGAGGAAGAGAGAGAGAGATCGCCATAGTCCTACCCTCTCTCTCCATCTGTGGAGCGCAGTGTCGGGGCGGCCCGAGAGGATTTTGGGGAACGGGGGCTCATAGTCTCAGTCAGTCTGTCCGTCCATGTTATTGTCTGTTTGGGCCCCCTGTGTTGTCATTCACCTCTGTAGAACACAGGAGTGGGGTAAAATTCGGGGAGAGGGTGGGGGGGGTGTATTTTTTTTGTGGTGTGTCTGCTATCCTTCAGGTGCGTGGCCGTGAGCCCTGAGCCGTACGGTCCGTCACGCCCCCCCCCCCTCCCTCCCCGGGGGTCAGGGGTCGGGGGTCAGGGTTCAGGGGTTAATAGTTGACCTTCGTCACGGGTCTCTCGCGCCCGCTGCCCTCCGCCAGGTCCTTGCCCGACCGCTTGCGGTTGCGTTTGAGCTTGGACAGGTCCTTGTCGAAGACCTCGCCCGAGCGCAGCGCCGACACCAGGTCGTCGAACTCGCCCACCTCCTCCGACACGCTGCCCCCCGCGCTCTTCTTCGACCTCCTCTCCCTCTCCCGCTGCTCCTTCAGCTGGGGGGACGGACAGAGAGGCAGAGGGACGGTCAGACAGAGAGACAGAGAGACAGAGAGAGACAGATTGACAGATAGACAGAGAGACAGACAGACGGTCAGATAGAGAGACAGACGGTCAGAGGGTCAAACAGACAGAGAGAGACAGACAGACAGATAGACAGACAGGCGGTCAAACAGACAGAGACAGACAGAGAGAGACAGACGGGCAGACAGATAGAGAGACAGTTAAACAGACAGAGACAGACAGACAGAGAGACAGAGAGAGAGACAGATAGACAGAGAGACAGGCAGACAGATAGAGAGAAAGTTAAACAGACAGAAAGACAGACAGACAGAGAGAGACAGAAACAGAGAGAGAGAGACAGATAGAGAGACGGTCAAACAGAGAGACAGAGGGACGGTCAAAGAGACAAACAGAGAGAGAGAGACAGCCAGACAGATAGAGAGACAGTTAAACAGACAGAGAGACAGACAGACAGATAGAGAGACAGAAACAGAGACAGAGAGACAGATAGAGAGACAGACAGACGGTCAGACAGATGATCAGAACACCAGAACACTAATCAATCAATCCATTTTTATTTGTATAGCGCTTTTAACAAAGGGGCTTTGTCAAAAAGCAGCTTTACACAGAGAAGCCGGTCCCCAAGAGTACGCCTAGGGCAACAGTGGCAGGGAAAAACTCCCTGGCTAACAGGGAGTTAGCATTTGAATCCCATGGCATCCTTGCCTTTCATTGGAACAACTGTGGTTCTCATGTTGACAAACACCAATCACAGACTCCAAAGGGCAATCAAAAGCCTAGAATCGAGACTAGATACTGAACGCTTTCTTATACATGCCTGAAGGAAGTGATTGAATACACCAGACTAATGAGAAACATCTGAGAAGCCAACTGTCCAATTACTTTTAATCCCCTAAAATGGGGGGGGGGGCTGTGTGTAAAAAGAGATGTAATTCCTACATGGATCACCCAATATGGATGTAAATACCCTCAATTAAATTTGTTCTGTGCTGGCGTACAGAACAGAAGAACAGAAATTGTACCGCTGTCCAAATACTTATGGACTGCACTGTATGAGGCCTGTGTTCAACTCACCACTACCCCCCACCACTCTCCCCCTCTCTCTCGGTCTCTCGCTCTCAGAAATCACTTGACTAGCAAGAAAAATGAGGTCAGATAACCCAGCTACAGTGGGGTTACAGTATGAGAGGAAACTGCCATTTAAATTGCACTTAAACAATGTTATCTGCAGATATGCACTAAATCAAAGTCAATGAGACTTAAACCTGGCACAGAATTGGCGGTAGCACTGCTTGAACACGGAGGCTTGCATTCCACAAAACTCTGTTTTCCTCTAAACAAAGACCCATACAGTTACTGTCGATAAGTGCATTGTATTAAACGGAAAAACCATGACCACTTTAAGCTATTTAGAGAAAGAGATTTTCTGTCTGCCTTTACAAATGGTAACAAAGATTTGCTTTGTTGAATACCTTTCTATTATTTAGCAATTTAGAGTTATAACCGACTCCACCTAGCTGAGTCTTGGAGGGAAAATGGCGGAAAGTTGGCAGAAATATAGCGAGCACCTTTAGTACATCAGGGCTTGTACTCATGTGCCTCACAGTAAAGAGTCTAACAGTGTTGGTAGGGAATCATTTTCACCTTTTAAAATGTCATAATGGAAAAGATGGGTAATCCTAAACCATTTAAAGAGCATTGAATAGATCCAGTCGGCAAGAACATACATGTAGTTTATGGGTCGTAATGTAGTTGACGTGGGATTTAATAAGACAGAAAAGACGTCAGGGAGTGATACCCTCAGGCGATTGAGTTGGATCGTTTGCCCACTCTGGAACTGCATAAGGACAGCAGCACTCCAGTCCTGTTATTTTAGCATTTAAATAAAACGACTGAATGCAATTTGCTGACATTATTATTCATTGATATATTACAATCTACGATGGCTCCGCCTACATGACTATGACACGTTGCTGACTGGACCTATTAGCAAGCAGTGACCGTTACACCTGCGTTACAATGAGCAGCTAAGAACAAAGGGGAGGAGAGGAGAGGGGAGATGGTAAAAGAAGAGAAGAGAGGGGGTAAAGAGGGGGTAAAGAGGAGGAGACGGGGGGGGGGGGTGCAGCTCACCATGGCCTCCATCCGGGCCCTCCTCTCCTCCTCCTCCTTGCGGCGCTGCATGTTCTCCAGGTCCTGCCGGGCCTCGCCGAACGACAGCAGGAAGGTGTCGAAGATCCCGAAGAACTCGTCCGGCTGGATCCGGCCCTGGTCCTCGCCAAAGTGCCTCAGCGCCTTAGCGAACTGAGAGAGAGAGAGAGAGAGAGAGAGGGAGAGAGGGAGAGAGAGAGGGGGAGAGAGGGAGAGATAGAGAGAGAGAGGGGGAGAGAGAGGAGGAGAGATGGAGAGAGAGAGAGAGAGAGAGAGAGAGAGAGAGAAAGAGAGAAAGAGGGAGAGAGGGAGAGATAGAGAGAGAGAGAGGGGGAGAGAGAGGGGGAGGGAGAAAGAGAGAGGGAGAGAGAGAGGAGGAGAGATGGAGAGAGAGAGAGAGAGAGAAAGAGAGAAAGAGGGAGAGAGGGAGAGATAGAGAGAGAGAGAGGGGGAGAGAGAGGGGGAGGGAGAAAGAGAGAGGGAAGGAGGTAGAGATAGAGGGAGAGAGGGAGAGAGAGAGGGGGAGAGAGGGAGAGACATAAATAAAGGTAACAAAACAAGACATAGAGACAGAGCTGCATTTCCCTCACCAAATGTGACAAATAGAAAGAAATTTGTGAACGTCTCCTTCCGAAATGTAAAACAATAAACCAAAACTTCCCAGCCATACCTGAGGCTCTGCAGGAGAAGAGAACTTGTGCACATCTATTATTGTTGTTTTGTTTGCTGTGTTGTCATAGTAGTGTAATCTTTTTTAGAACATGTAGTAATCTTTTTTTAGTACTTGCTGGCAATACCCTTTTTTTTTAAAAATACTTGATGCCAATAAAGCATTTGAGATGTGCAGTGAGATTGAGACAGAAGTATTTTCACCAAGACAGACACTGAGACGGGGAGAGACAGGGTTTCACAGCATGTTACCATATGTTGTCACCATACGAGCAGAGCCCCAAAATCAGAACCATTCCTCCTCTCCCCCCGCCCCCCGTCCCCCGTCCCCCGTCCCACTGCCAAATCATCCCACAACATCAGCCTCTGTGTCTCTGTCTTACCCACAACCCCCTGTGCCCAGATTTAATAACAGACCGTTATTCAGCAGAGACACACGCTCTGTTATCCCTCTCGAGTGTGTGTGTGTGTGTGTGTGTGTGTGTGTGTGTGTCCGCTGAATTCTCACTGCACGTGTTGTAACCCTTCACTTGCACCCCTGGCAGCTGCAGGGGTCCTGTGCCAGGACCCAGTGGTCCCGTTGGGGGGCACTGTAAAAATACACCCTTATTTTAGAGACAGCTCCACCAGAGCCTGTCTCCTTACAGAGACCCCAAACCTGAACTCGACCAACCCCCTTCCCCCCAACCCATCCTGCATACCGTTCAGGGCACTCTGTCAGGACTGGAATGGGTGCCGACACGCACTAAAATATAAACACTATAAAGCTATAAAAATACCTATAAATCATATAATACCTCCTCTTAAGTGCCTATAAACCACAGTCAAAATGGTGGAGTTTTAGTAGACTCGTATTATTAAAGTACTGTATAAGCAACTTCTGTTACTACTAATAAACGACATAAACGCAAATAGACAACCCAAATCCACGAATTTGAAATCCCGCCCATCCCCGGCCGACCTCAGCCTATCAGAAGGCCCGGACTGCCAAGACTGACGCATGGACGACTCCGCCCACATCCTGGGGTCCCGCCAAACAATACGGCCTGACTCCAGAGCTAATGCTTTTTCAGAGGGTGCTGGTTCACAGGCAGTCCGGATGAGACAGTCAGCGAGAGTTTACCACATTAGCAATGGCTTACAGTTGCGCTCATGCCTTAATCACCACTTCTAACGCATTCTAACGTCTGAAATTACCCCCGAGTGCAATGCCAGCGCTGTGTCCGCATACCCAGGCATTAACGGAGCTTTTCCCATTACATTATGACATATTTATGAAGGGCTACAGTCACCCATTACATCAGTAAACCCCAAATACCCAACCCGGATTTCAGCGGATGCCAAGCAGTTCGCACCAGAGGCAAATGAGTCTGCTTGAAACTGCTTGAAAAACCCATTCACATTTGAAATTGATTATGATGGATATTATATCTACATTCATGCACCCCCCCATTTATTTTTATTTTAATATAATGAAATAAGAAAGAAAAACAATCGTTTACATTGCCGAGTAGTGACAGCTGAACTAGCGATGCTAATCCCGGTCTCGCTATTCGATCCGTGTGAAGTCACGTCTGTGCAGTCAGTCGCCGTGGTCCCTTACGAAAATTATCACGTGTTCAAAAACCACACGTGAACACCAAATGTGCACAAATGCGAACGATGAAAACGATCCCGCTTATGAGAGGAGATCGGAAAAAGGGCAGCCGACGCTATGTTCCGTTTTCACGCGAAAAACTGTAGCTCACATTTCGAAACGTCAGCCACATGCGAAAATGCCAAGATGCAAATAACTCAACGTGACTTATATTTTCTTTTCACATGTACAAATGTGCAGTGCACATGCGGCATGCTCTTTTGGATACGGCTGGGTGTATAAATCTCGAGATTCTTGGCATGCGAGCTCTGAGATGTCCTCGCGTTTCATGTCCTGTGTCCTGCAGTAATCCCTGAAATATCCGAAATCTGTAATTATGTCACGCCACCTACCACCCCGGCAAACGCACACGGCCAAATCTATCCCAGCATACCCCCTGTCAATCCCGCCAAATTCCGTGTTTCATTAGCCGACACTCCGCTGGTCACCATGGAGTTAGTAATTAGTCCTGACAATTAGTCACTGGGGACTTTCTGATATGTAGAGACGGGGGGGGGGGGGAGGTAGTGGTGGGAGAGGGCCAGGACAAGAGGGGCGTCCCAAAAAACCCAGAACAGAAGCCCTTTTATTCACAAGCTCGGGTAACGGCGGGAGAAGAGCGGTTCTGCCAAAAAAACAACAACCGTCAAGGCACAGTTGAGCCCATCATTCATATTCGGGGGGAAAAAAGGCGGGAGGGCCAGCCCGCTGGAAGCAGGTACGGGGGGACTAATTCGCCGTTTAAGACAAGCGTTCCAAGAATCTCCTGGCCCGGTTCCCAGTGGCCGGGCCGGGCCGGGCCTGCGCACAGGCCTGGAAGTGTTCGGCCCGAGCAGGCGGTGCCACGGCTGCTGATAGTTAATCAGATAGTGTGACTGCGCTGGTGACATGGAAAGTGGATCCAGAGCCGTCGGCCTGCCCCGGCTGCTGCTGCTGCTGCTGCTGCGCCCGCCTTTCCGCCAGGCTTCTGCATCAGCTGCCGCCGGCCTGAACTCAGCGTGTGTTCCCATCTCTCTCCACACCGCCAGAGTGCCCGCCCGGGGCTACCCGCCTACCCGAGACCCCCAGAGCCAGCCCCCCACAGCCAGCCCCCCACAGCCAGCCCCCCACAGCCAGCACCCCAGAGCCAGCACCCAGAGCCA
The DNA here is from genome assembly GCF_963514075.1 of Conger conger. Taxonomy (NCBI): domain Eukaryota; kingdom Metazoa; phylum Chordata; class Actinopteri; order Anguilliformes; family Congridae; genus Conger; species Conger conger. The sequence goes on along the minus strand of NC_083760.1, from coordinate 6,697,827 downwards.
GCCCCCCAGAGCCAGCACCCCAGAGCCAGCACCCCACAGCCAGCCCCCCACAGCCAGGACCCCAGAGCCAGGACCCCAGAGCCAGCACCCAGAGCCAGCCCCCCAGAGCCAGCACCCCAGAGCCAGCACCCCAGAGCCAGCACCCCAGAGCCAGCACCCCAGAGCCAGCACCCCAGAGCCAGCACCCCAGAGCCACGACCCCAGAGCCAGCACCCCACAGCCAGCCCCCCACAGCCAGCACCCCCCAGAGCCAGCACCCCAGCCTGGACACAGCCCCACTCTCCGACCCACTGACCCACAATGCACCCTGTCAACACAGCACACACACAGACAGTCAAACGTGTTTCCTCCCTGAAAACATACAGTAAAATATCCAGTGATAACTCAACACTAACAAAGCGCATATGAGTCCAGTTGGTTCCACGCTGTATATACTCTGTAAGAGCTGAATTAACACTGTGTAGGGAGTAGCTGGGGCGGAGGGGACGTCCAGCTAATTTGGGGAATATCTACCCCATTAAATGCCCTGCAGTTCTGGGAAGACTGCTTTAAATCACCCCCGTTACCGTCTAAAAGCTTACCGGCTAAAAGCTGTGCTCTGTGCCTGCATCCGAACACTATTTTACCACTCAGAAGATTTAAAACAAACTACAAATCAAATTCGGGCAAGATGCATACCGAGCCGGCCGACACAAAACACGGGCAACCTCTTTGAACTCTGGGATAGCGGAGGACCCCTGATGAACATTTCCCGCTCCAACGGCGGACAGCAGTGACATCACAGAGGAGAGCGGTCTGTCAGAACGTCTACGGTGGCCCGGAGGACTGAATCATCGCGCGCTCTTGCCCTCCCACTTAAACCGCAGGATCTACGCCGAACCCGGAGCTAACGACGTGCCCGGGAGAGGAGAGGAGAGACGGCCGGCCCCGGGGGAGTCTGGGTAACGGGAGGACAGAGGAGCTTTTGTTCCGCGCCCGCCGAACGGGCCGCGGTTTTCCCCGTGACGTCCGAGGCGGGCTTCAGCGACGCGGGGCCCCCGACGCTCCTTGGGTAAATAATTGAGAAACGGACGCAAACACGGCGTGCCTTTGTGATGGCAACCAGGCGGTCTCTCCCCCTGGTCTCTCCCCGCCCCCGGGGGGGCTGCTGCGTCTCCTCCGCATGAACACTGAGTCCCATTGATCCTCAAAATACTCCTCCGCTCACACTTTCCACAGAGAGGAGGAGGAGGAGGACGAGGAGGAGGTGCTGAAGGCTAACTGAGGCACGCCCTAATGCTCGTACACATGCACACACTCGCAGACACACAATTCAAATGCATGTGCATGGGCAAACCTACACTAAAGGCACTTTACATAAAGGTACGTAAAGTGCCTAGAAAGGTACAAATGCTTGTCACCGGTGCGGTACCCTATCGGTGCAAATAATTGTACCCCAAGCCTAATTTGTAAAAACATTTGTACCCAGGTGGCACGGATGGTGCAGCGGGAATTTGATCCTTGAAGAACAAAAATGTACCTCCACCGTCACTTTATTTCTGAGAGTGCGCACACACACACAAACACATACATCTCATCCGCCCCCAGGACTCCACAAAATGGCCTCCTTTCATGTCTCCCAGAGACAGAGCATGCTGAGGGGGAGGGCGGGCTGCGTTTCAAAAGAAATAAATCTGGCAAACAGAGGAAAAAAAACAGAAGAAGAAAAAAAACCAGAGAAGAAGAGAAAGTCTTCCACCGAAGCAGCGGGCTTCCCCGGGATGGTTAAGTCATTACGCCACAAAGCCTCCTCTCTGTCTCCCTCTCTCCATCTCTGTCTCTCTCCATCTCTCCGCGTCTCCATCCCTCGCTCCGCTCCCAGCGGTTCGGCTGTGGACGGGCTTGGCAGGAGCTCAGACGTCTTTAAAGGTTTTGACGCGGAAGCCCCCGCCAGGAGACCCCAGGGTCCGCCCCGCGCTCCTGCCCAAACCGCGGCCCCCGCCCTGGCTCCAGCCGCGGCCCCCGGCCCGTCCCGGGACCCGTCATTCAGTCACAGCGATCACTCCTACCACACGCCTCACCTTACAGAGCACGCTCAGGAAACTCTGCACTGTGTGTGTGTGCGTGTGTGTATGTGTGTGTGTGTGTGTGTGTGCGTGTGTGTGTGTGTGTGTACGTGTATGTGCGTGTCTCTGTGTGTGTGTGTACGTGTGTGTGTGTGTATGTGCGTGTCTGTGTGTTTCTGTGTGTGTGTCTGTGTGTGTGTGTACGTGTGTGTGTCTGTGTGTTTCTGTGTGTTTCTGTGTGTGCGTGTGCGTCTGTGTCTGTCTGTGTGCATGTGTGTGTGCGTGCATGCGTTGTGTGAGTGTGTGAGTGCGTTTATGTGTCTGTGTGTGTGTGCGTGTCTGTGTGTGGGTGTGTGTGTCTGTGCGTGTGTGTGTGTGTGTGCATGTCTGTGTGTGGGTGTATGTACCTGTGTGTCTGTGCATGTGTGTGTGTGTGTGTGTGTATCTGTGTGTGCATGTGTGAAGCTGGAAAACCAAGCTGTTGGCTCTAAAGTGTGTTTTTATGTGGCGCTTTAGATTGACTGTGAGAAGGAGAGGTCTTTTGTGAATTAAACAAAAGGAAAACGGTAGTGGAATACAGATGGGTTTCCTTCAACAGAGACAGGCAAACCCTGAGCGGACACAGAGAATGGGGAACGTGCATGCCAAAAACACACATACGCTCGCTCACGCACGCACGCACGCACGCACGCACGCACGCACGCACGCACGCACGCACGCACGCACGCACGCACGCACGCACGCACGCACGCACGCACGCACGCACGCACGCACGCACGCACGCACGCACGCACGCACGCACGCACGCACGCACGCACGCACGCACGCACGCACGCACGCACGCACGCACGCACGCACGCACGCACGCACGCACGCACGCACGCACGCACGCACGCACGCACGCACGCACGCACGCACGCACGCACGCACGCACGCACGCACACATCTTTAATTTCACTGAGCAGTTTGTATTGCTGCTAGTCTTATCTACGAATGCCTGAGCTTTCTGTTTGTAATGAATGAGTAAGTTCATCTCCGTAAGGTTTGCCATTATCATATTCCACGCTGTTGTAGATAGGGTGGGACTGTGATCAGTACACATGGACTGAATCACCTGCTCTCATGATCTCCCACAGGCCTCATGGGAGATCAGCTACGACAGAAGAAAATCTCCACTACAGCAAGGAACTCAAACTCCAGTCCTGGAGTGCCACAGTGTCATGCAAGCTCATGTAAAACCAATAACATCACCAGTGATTGGTTGTGGTGCAGGTGTTTGTTCTGCACCAGTCGCAGGTCGTGTTATTAGACCGGGTTCACGCTGTACCTTCTCCTTGGCCTCGCTGAGCTGGTCCTCCAGCTCGGAGAAGCCGAAGCTGGCCACGGTGATGAAGTCGCTGACCACCGGGACGAACTTGTCCCCGCGTTCCCGGGTGCGGCTCTGCTGATACTGCAGCTCCTGCGGAGAGGCACAGGAAGTGACATCACATTACACACACAGGAAGTGATGTCAGAATACACACAGGAAGTGACATCGCATTACACGCAGGAAGTGACGTCGCATTACACACAGGAGGTGACGTCGCATTACACGCAGGAAGTGACGTCAGATTACACACCCTGGAAGTGACATCACATTACACGCAGGAAGTGACGTCGCATTACACACAGGAAGTGACGTCAGATTACACACCCTGGAAGTGACATCACATTACACGCAGGAAGTGACGTTGCATTACACCCTGGAAGTGACATCACATTACACGCAGGAAGTGACGTTGCATTACACACAGGAGGTGACATCACATTACACAATGGCAGTGTCCCATCTGAGATTTGAGTCACAAGGCCTGTTCTTGCTATGCTGCAGTTCCACTCCGAAATAAATCAAACCCCCCCCCACTCCAAAGCTTCTTCCCAGACCTCCCTTACAAGAGCTGGCTTTCCATACTATGGCTTGGAAGACATCTTGGCTCTAATTGGCGTACAGTGCATGCATCTAAGATTTGGAGCGCTGGGGGAAAAACACATCAGGTTCTGAAGATTTGGGCCGGGGGAACGGGGATGTCAGATCAGGATTCAAGCTCTGCTTTCTGGTCGGGGGAAATTCCAGCTCCCTTTGCCGAAGTTTCTCGGAGCAATTAGTCAGTGGGTGCAGTGGGTGGATGTCGTCTGTGGCGTGTTGCATTCGCTCAACCCCCTCCTCTCAATTCCCCAACCCCCTCCTGCAGTACATCTCTACCCTTCTCTTTCCCAGAGCATAATTAAAAACTTGAAAGACACAAACTGCCACACACACACACACACACACACACACACACAGCACTGAACACACACACACACAACACTGAACAGACACACACACACACACACACGTATACACACACACACTGGAAAACAGAGTGAGAGAGATAGAGATAGAGGGAGAAAGTGTGAGAGAGGGAGAGAGAGAGAGAAAGTGAGAGAAAGGGGCGAAAGTGTAAAAGAGAGAAGGTGAGAGATAGAGACAGAGAGAGAGGGAGAAACAGAGAGGGGGAAAGAGAGCAAAACAGAGTTGTCCTCTGCCCTCCCCCCTCTCACTCACTCCTGGCGTGACAGTAATTTATTAATGTTATATTCGATAATTAATTCCTTCCCAGCCAAATTGCAAGGATGAAATCACGTATTTAACCAGCTGGGATTGTTATTGCTAAAAGCGCTAAGTTACTCTCTTCTGTAAAGAAAGTATTTCATGGCTGACGGCAGGAAGGTAAACACATTTCCTTGTGTGTAATATTTCAAAATATGCAGTCGACCACCCTGCTGAAAAAACATGTCAAGCTAGGTTTTCGAGCAGCTGGTCGCTGGTTGACCGGTGCAGACCAGCTCCACACTCAACATGGTTCGACCAGCTCACGCTATGTTTTGAAACCAGCTGGTAGTTGGCAACTTCATTCTGACCAAACTGGAGTGTACACCAGCTGGGTATGCTTTCACTGAGACTGTGGTGTCCTTTCCCAAACTTTCATTGCTGTTGCACACACAGGATGATGTCACCAACAGTAACTAGATAGAAACAGGCTGGGCACTGGGCCATACCACTCTGCAGGAGGGGGGGGCGGGGTGAGGAGCTAGTTCACTGGGGCCATACCACTCTGCAGGAGGGGGGGGGGGGGGGTGAGGAGCTGGTTCACTGGGGCCATACCACTCTGCAGGAGGGGGGGTGGGGTGGTGAGGAGCTAGTTCACTGGGCCATACCACTCTGCAGGGGGGGGGGGGGGGGTGAGGAGCTAGTTCACTGGGGCCATACCACTCTGCAGGAGTGGGGGGGGGGGGGAGATGAGGAGCTCGTTCACAGTCTTAGAGAGAGGCTCTCATGTCTCACCCGTCCTCCGTGCCAACTGGCGTGGAGTCACAAACAGTCTCTTCATTCACTGGCAGCAGGGCTGCGTGCCTGAGTGTACAGAGCTGTGCCAGAACTGAGGGTGGCTGGGGGCAATGTGCAATATCTCCCCGCATTGTGGAGAATGGCACCTCCCTCACTGCGTGGATTGTGAATGAGTTGAAGGTGCGATAAGGATACCGTAAAAAGTATCAACTTTTGCTTGCCGTTCAGTTCGCTGGAGCTAGCCAGCCAATCAGAACAGAGGTTAATTGGTCGCAATGAGTCTTGACAAAACAGCCTGGGATGACCTGTCCATGTGATTGGTTGGGAAGAGAGTGCACTGCGCACTGATTGGTTAGAAGGCAGAACATTGATTACTCACTGCCTCTAAAGCCTTGAGTCCGCTCTTGATGTTGAAGACCTCCTTCTCCAGCTCGGAGAGACTGAAAGAGACAGAAACACAGTGAGCTACGCAAACAGATGAACCACAAGTCCAGCAAGGAGAGTGGGATAAATATAAATAACTCCTACGCGCCCCTGTAGGGCTGCAGTGTGCAGTCCTGAAAGGGCAATACATCACCTCACTGCTCAAATCAGCTTTATGTGTCACTGCAGGTGGCCTCCTCAGTGAGGGCAAACCAGAAAAACAGGTAGGTAGGTACAGGCTGGGGCAGGTAGGGACAGCTATGGGCAGATGAGGACAGGTAGGGGGGGCAGGTAGGTACAGGCTGGGGCAGGTAAGGTCAGGGAAGGGCAGGTAGGTACAGGCTGGGGCAGGTAAGGTCAGGGAAGGGCAGGTAGGTACAGGCTGGGGCAGGTAAGGTCAGGGAAGGTAGGGACAGGTAGGGGGCAGGTAGGGGCAGGTAGGGGCAGGTAGGTACAGGCTGGGGCAGGTAGGTACAGGCTGGGGCAGGTAAGGTCAGGGAAGGGCAGGTAGGTACAGGCTGGGGCAGGTAAGGTCAGGGAAGGGCAGGTAGGGGCAGGTAAGGTCAGGGAAGGGCAGGTAGGTACAGGCTGGGGCAGGTAAGGTCAGGGAAGGGCAGGTAGGGGGCAGGTAAGGTCAGGTAAGGTCAGGGAAGGGCAGGTAGGGACAGGTAGGGGGCAGGTAGGGGGCAGGTAGGGGCAGGTAGGGGCAGGTAGGGGCAGGTAGGGGGCAGGTAGAGGCAGGTAGCTCGTCTGTCACTCACTTGACTTTGGCTGCCTCAGGTACGCTGTGCAGGTCCTCCTGGATGCGCAGGATATCGGGGTAGTTCTTCTCAAAGATCATAATCAGGTAATGCAGCATGGTGATGTTCCTGTGGAGCACACACACACACACACACCTTAATGTTCTGCACATCTACTGCAGTCTAAAACCTGAACGGTACACCTCCACGCCCTTCCCCGCTCCCCTTGCCCTTTGACCCCCTGGTGACCTCTGACCTGTCGATGCTGGACTTGGTGTCTGCGATCTTGTTGAGGCTGGACACCTTGAAGCCGGAGGCGTTCCCCCGCTGGCCCTTGTTCATGAAGTTCCCGAAGGCCAGGACCACCTCCAGGGTCTGGGTCAAACGCTTACTCCTCATCACCTCCCGAGACGCGCACAGGATGGCTGAGGGAGAGAGAGAGGGGAGAGAGAGGGGGGAAAGAGGGAGAGAGCAGCCAGAAGGAGAGAGAGGGAGAGAGAAACAGGGATTTTATTACACGAAGGACACTCTGCAGGCCAGTAAGTGGACCTTAGCCTTGAACACCCACAGGTGTGCAGCATCTCTGCAGTCACAGTGGAGCTCTGGGGATCTTACTGTGTGACCTCAGCAGCCCTGCTGCACGAACAAACACAGAGCTGACACAGAGCTGACACAGAGCTGACACAGACCCGGGCTGAACCGCCCTGTTCCTCCACACGGACCGTGACCACAGTTTGCCCACAGGACCGAGACGGATATGCCCCGGCGAGGGACCGGGGTGTGGAGAGAAACACTGGCCCAACACGCAGTGACAGCCGCGCTTACTCTTACAAAATGGAGGGGAGGGAGGGGGGGGGTGTTACGAGCGGAGGGAGAGAACAAAGAACACGATACTCGACGGGGAAATTCCTCAGACTGCGGGAGGAACCGGGAGAACCAGACCTGACCCGGAATTCACTCCGCCCGAGCTGCGGTATTCCTGGGGCCGGAATTTTTTGGGGGCTGGAGGTGGGGGTGGGGGGGTAAGATCCTGAAACAACTACAGGAACGCACGCCGCCGCCTTTTCTTGTTTTAAAACTGCTCTCCTAGAGGAAGGGCACTCACACTTTTCCGTCTCAGGAAACCCTGTACTGGACGTGACCGCGACTGAGCACACACATATTGTATGAATCAAACACACACACGTTACACGGACTCGCTAAACGCCTCTTTCTCACATATCGGGTCTGGCGACCATCAAAACTAATCTGAGCAGCAGCTAAACCTGAAGCATAATGCCAATGATGCTTTCTTGGAAAAAAGGTTATTTGGCTCGTCTCCACAGAGGAACCCTCTATCATAGATGTGAAGTGTGAAAGCTAAAAAAAACAAAAAACATTTTAGCCGACAAAGAACCCTTTAACTAGATAGAGTTCTTCTAGGGTTCTTCCGTTTGGAACCATTTTTTCTGAGAGTGTACAGAGTGTCAATCACGAGACAGGGTGGTCGGCTCCTGCGGAAGAACCAATCGGTAGGGGGCCGCGGGAAGGAATCGTCCAATCAGCACGCAGGAAGACGGCACCTGCACCCGCCCCTATCCCTGTGGGCTAACATCCTGACACGAGCGGGAGCTCGTGGATGGTGAGGCACGCACGCTCCGCCCTAACGACTCGTTACCGCTGTCTGATCGCGTTAACACCCCACTTCCACACGTCTCGTTTCCCTCGCGTGCCTACTGGCGCTCCTCGACCCCCGCCCGGCGTAGACAGCCCTCAGACGGGCCTCAGACGGGCCTCAGACGCACTGAGAGGAGTCGTGTGGGGATGTGGCAGAAGAAGACTCACTGGGGCACGTAATGGCAGTCCTTCCCCCTCTCCCCACACATAACTAGAGATGTGGGATCATTCTCCATCTAGAGTCACGGCAAGGCTAGCATGACTGCATGGAGATGTGATGCTGTTCTGCGCTTAGTACACTCTGCGGTTGTTCGAGCGGAGCAGCTATTAGAATAGCCCAGTAAAACGTCACCGCAAAGCTTTTGAGCCCCTGCCGGACGGGGCTGGGTGGGGCTCTCTCCTGGGGTGTGTGTGAGGGGGTTTGGGGGGGGGGGGTAGGGAGGGGTAGGGAGAGTTTCCAAACGACCAGGCTGGCCAGAGCCATGAATGAATGAACAATCTGGAAATACCAGCCAGTACTGGGCATGGGAGAGGAAAAAGGAAACACCTGTCTGAGTGTGTTAGAGCCGTAGCCACACACACACACACACACACACACACAGGCATGCACGGATGCACGTACGTGCACGCATACACTCTCTCTCACACACACACACACACACACACACACATGCACACATATATATGTATGCAAATATATACACACACGCACGCATGCACAGATACACAAAAGCACACAAACATATTCACATGCACACACACACATACTGTACGCACACACACACACACACACACACACACTGCCCTCTGCTTGGAGAGAGTCCCAGCTCTGAGAACTATGTGGTGTTTATGAGAACGACTCTCCCCTCTTAACATTTGCCAGCTTTCCAAAACAGCTACCCTGGTAACCCCATTCTTTATTTTCACTGGAGGATTTAGAGTACGGGGCCTATTGAACATGATGGACACATACACCCACACATCCATACATATACTGACCCACAAACACATACCCAGACGCATCCATACATATACTGACACACAAACACATACACCCACACAGCCATACATATACTGACCCACAAACACATACACCCACACAGCCATACATATACTGACCGACAAACACATACACCCACACATCCATACATATACTGACCCACAAACACGTACACCCACACATCATACATATGCTGACCCACAAACACATACACCCACACAGCCATACATATACTGACCCACAAACCCATACACCCACAGCCATACATATACTGACACACAAGCACATACACAGACGCATGCCTGCACACACTGACACACACACACACACACTGACACACACACACACACACACACACACACCAGAGACAGTCTGTGTTGTGGGAAAGTGCTACTGGAATACTTTCTGTTTGGCCGAATTAAGCGTGCAGCCAAAAGCCCCCGTCTGCCTGGGTTTGGGGTTAGCTGGCGCTCTGCGGGGCTCATGTTACACAGTGCTACACTGTGAGCCTGGCCAGCTCTTCCCATTGTGCTGAAATGAGCCGGCGGTGTACAGATCAAACCCAGGTCCCCTGGCTGCATTCTCCGCCTCGCTGCCTGGTTCTGGTTCATAAAACCGTCTCATAGACGCGGCTCTGATCGATGATCGCCGTCCGTGTCCGTAAATTCATAAACCTGTCCCGCACTCCGATCGAGGATGAGAGTCCGTATTCACGAACTCATAAAACTGTCTCGTACCCTTTGCACCTGCCGTCATCCTGCGTCTCGCATCCAGACTGTACCTCGATATGATTGAGCTGGATTACATTTACACCTGACATTAATATACATCTCCACCGTCATGATTCGAGACAACCACGCACACAACGTCCTCCTCTCCCCTGTGCATGAGTCCCTTGAAAGAGACCATAACTGACCTGTTGGAGGCTTCCGTTACGGTGTTATTTCTGCAATAAAAACGGTGCCTTGAAAGATAAACGTTGGCCATCCGTGAAGCTACTTGAACACACTTTTCTGGTTACGGAACTTGTTGCAGGTGGATTGAAAACAGATTTGCATTGACACTCATGTTCGATGCGGTCACAATGTAGCCCTGGCTAAATTGACTAGAGGTGGTTTGGGTGATCAGATCACAGCCTGTCCTCAATGCTATGCAGCCTAGTATCGCCTAGTGGCTAAGGTGCTTGACTGGGACCCAGAGGGTTGGTGGTTCAAGCCCCAAGTGTGGCCACGATAAGATCAGTGCAGCTGTTGGGCCCTTGAGCAAGTCCCTTAACCCCACAACTTCAGGGGGGATTGTTAGTCTAGTCAAATGTAAGTCGCTTTGAATAAAAGCACCAGCTAAAATAACTGTAATGTAATGGGTACCTTTAAAACTGCACTTTTTACTGCGCTATCCGGATACAGTCCGATCACCCCAGACGCACGTTAACGCCAGGTGCAAAGGAGTTCCTAGGCAGGCCACAGATCTAGGATCCGGGGGTACATATTCACAAATTCACACAGCTCGATCCGAGTCGGGGGGGGGGGGGGGACTGATGCAGGATCAGGTTTCTCATAACCGTATCCTGACCGCAGCCATTGCGGGCTAAAAGGGCCGAACTGATCCGGGATCAGCGCAAGCTTACCGTCGGCCTTGGGTTTGGCCTCCGCGAGCCGCTCGGCGAACTTCTTCTTGAAGAACAGGGCCTGCAGCCTCTGCTGGTAGTGATCGATCCTGCGGGACGGAGGGGGGGAGAAGAGGGGGAGAAGGAGAGGAAGAGGAGAGGAGGAGAGGAGGAAGAGAAGAAGAGGAGGAGGGGAAGCAGAGGAGAAGCGGTGGAGAAGAAGAGGTTCAATTCGGTTCACTTTCAATTTATTTTTACAGCGCCCTTTGCAGAGACAAACTCACAGAGACACTTTACACGAAAAACAGGAAACGAGAAAATTTGGGACAAGACAGTGTTTGAACTGCCCCCGTCCTACGAAAAAAAAACACCAGCGAGCGAAGCAAAGTCAGGGTTTCCCCGGTGGGAAGTGAGGTTTTTCCCAGCGAGAAAAACAAAACACTTTGTGGCGAGAAAAAAACTCCCTGATGGGAAGAACTCTCAGGAGGAACCCGACTGTGGAGGGAGTCCATCCACTGGGGTCAGCCCAGAGTCAGGAGCTAACACAGCGTCAAACAGCCGGAACTGAAAGCCTATTGTGTTTCTCTTGTGTCTCTGACTGTTTTTTTTATTATTATTATTTCTCAGCCTCATAATGGTTTCCTTTACTTTCACTGGCACAACTCTGGTCCTCGTACTGACAAACGGCCAATAACAGACTCCAAAGGCAATCAAAGGCCTAGAGTCAAGACAAGATACTGAAAGTTTTCTTTATGCCTGCACTATGGAAGCGATTGAATACACCAGACTAATGAGCAGCAGCTGAGAAGCCAATTGTCCAATTACTTTTGGTCCAGTAAAATGGGGCGACGATGTATACAAAGGGATGTAATTGCTACACGGATCACCCAACATGAAAGTAAACACCCTCAAACTGAAGGTGACAGTCTGCACTTGAACCTCATTATTCATTGTTTGATTTCCAATCCAATGTGTGCTGGAGCACAGAGCCAAAAGAACAGAAATTGTACCACTGTCCAAATACTCGCTGACTACGCTGCAATGATGAATCTATCAGGGGAGGACGAGGAAGATGAGTCGTGGAGGGGGGGGGGGGGGGGGGCGAGAGAAATCAAAAAACCTCTCCCACTGCAGCCCTTTCATCAGCTAACAGGCCACCGCAACCTCCAGTCATTTCAGGATAATCATATTAAACGCACGGAGACCCCCTTCGGTATGATGCGGGGGTGGCGGTGGTGGGGATGTTTCAAAGCGTACCGAGTTACACAAAAGGCAGTAATGATGCCCCCAGAGCATCGCAGAGACCAAAGCAATTGCTGAGTAAAAAAAAAAAAAAAGACTAATATTTCATGAAATGGAAAAAAAAAGACCCCTTTAATTATTAAGTGCAGTACAAAGAGCTGGCCCAGGAGGGGATGGGAGTGAACGGTTGAGTGTTTTTCGGGCAACCGCACACCCTCTTGAACCGAGCCGACCTTTTGGGAAATAAAACGTACCTCACACACGAGAGGGAAACATTAACTACGACTGTCTCTTCGTTTGTATTAAGCTGGTGCGTCAAGAAAATGGTCCAAAGATAAATTAGACTGCTCCTCTGTCATCATTGTTATTACCCTAACCCTTATATCTACAAACTCCTCATTATAAAAAAAAAGGCTGTATTATGTATAAAATATCACATTACTGTGTGATGCACTAGCTTTTCCTTTATTTAGAGTTAGTGTAATAGTGAAGGGTCAACGTGACGGATTTGGCTCTCGGCACTGTCTGGCTCAGTACCCAGAAACTGATCTGGGGTCAGCTAAGCCCACGTAATACTCTAGACTCTCTTTGATCCGAGGGAGGTTTGAACTGATCCAGAGGCAGCGCTCAAGGTAGCCTAGATTCGGCCTCTGCCAAGTTCCGTCTGCCTGGAGTGCGTTATTGGCTGGAAACGCCGCCCTCAGGAGAAGTTAATTGGCTTAAATCACTGCCCTAAGGAAAAGGTAATCTCCTATTGGCTGACAGCCACTGATCTGGGGTCAGCTAAGTCCTGGTAATACTCTAGACACTCATTGATCGGAGGGGAAATTTAAACTGATCCAGGCAGTGCTCGAGGTAACCTGAATTCAATCTCTGCCAAGTCCCTTCTGCTTGGAGCGTGTTATTGGCTAAAATCAGCGACCCCCGGGAAAAGGTTATTGGCCGACAGCACTGCCCTCGGGGAGAAGGAGCTCTCCCATTGGCCGACGGCCAGGCGCTTCCTGTCTCACCGGCTCATCTCGAACAGGAAGCGGTCGGCCCTGGCCATGCGCTCCAGCTCGTGTTTGTGCTCCTCCAGCAGGTCGACGTCGCTCTTCTCCGGGACGAATTTAAGCAGCTGTGCGGCCCCAAAAAGAGCGCAACGGTTACCCTCTCTCACCGCCCCAAATCAGAGACAGCTTATAGCACAGTTATACGCTTTCATTGTCCAACTCAAACATAGTTTATAACACTGTTAATACTCATTCAGGCCCAAAATCATACTGGTTATAACACAGTTATACTCCATCATTATCCAGATGAAACACTTGTTATAATGCTGTTATACTCCTTCAGGCCAAAGCTCAGACTGGTTATAACACAGCTATACTCCCACAGGCCCAACATTAGATTGGTTATAACACAGTTATACACAGATAGGCCCAACATTAGACTGGTTATAACACAGCTATACTCCCACAGGCCCAACATTAGACTGGTTATAACACAGTTATACACAGACAGACCTGCTCCAGCATGTCCTTGGCCAGCTCTTCTCTCTCGTCCATCTCCAGGATCGCCCGTCTGATCTCCTCGTTGCTCATTTTCAACCTGCGAAAGGAGAAACAAAAACACCAGACACCGGGCGTCAGAGTAAACACTGACTCACACTACCTCATGGTTACTAGCTTTAACCTGTGATCTACTGATGTTACAGTTAGCAAAGGGATTACATATTTAAAAATCTGAATACTAGTAGTATCAGTCACTTCCAGGTTCTGTAATATAGTCCAGGTACTAAATTCATGTTCAGGATATTGATGTGCAACTCCAATACTGCAATGTGGGAACGTTTGCTAAATGTTTGTTAAATGTTGCTCACTAAAGAATCAGTGCTAAAATCTGATGGCCTTAACTTGTGTAGAAAGGTCTATGAACACGGATTTGCAGAAACAAAGACAACAAATCGTGCACACACAGTAAACACACACACGCACACACACACACACACACACACACACACACACACACACACACAAACACACACACACACACAGTGCTCCTGAGGGAGCAGTTTCAGCTGTCATTCTGATCGCTGCACACACGCTGATCAATGAGACTGTGACTGTGTCACATGGACCTCATCGACCCAATCCCGACCTCAGCACCGCCCCAATCACACCCCCGGTCATCTCCCATCGACTGGGCCCTGATTACGGCCATATTTCCTGACCCCTTCCTGCTCTAAAGTCACTCTGACACGCTGTTCATCACTCGACCTGACCGCTCGCTCGTGTTGTTCGATCCCCGCCCGATAAATGCGTTCAGCACAAACTCTTCTGCCTCTCCATCACTATTCCCTCCTCACAGTTCTCCAATAGCAGCAATAAAAAAAAAAAGAACTATCTACAATGAAGGGAAAACTCTAATTGCTCACCTTGAAGAGGAACAAATTATTTCACAAAAGTAAAATTCGATTAATCTTTCACGATCCTAGTAATCCATTGCATCCAAGCAATGACAGTTACCACTGAAGTAATACATAATATACTACAGACTCAGAAACCGGTGAGTTTGAGGGGCTCAGCGGGGGGGGGGGGGGGGGACTCACTTGGAGAGGAGGATGACGCAGTTCTGCGCACGCCGGCCGTCGATGACTGACAGCTCCTTCACCTTGCGGGTGCTCAGGTAGATATCGTCCATGGAGCCCGACTCTTTCTGCAGGTAGAGGAGGCAGAACCCAACGTCAGAACCAGAGCTGGAGTCCACCAGCTACCAGAGTCCCAGAGTCCCAACATTATCCCCTATAACCCTTTTTTATATTACATATTTCATTTGGATATTAATTATGTGATTCAGTTTGGGATATATCTAGCAAAAAAAAGAAGATTGGGGCTGCCATCAAATTCAAATTTAAACTCAAGATCAAGATCAATCTCAATGTCAATGTCAATCTCAAACTCAAACTTAAACTCAAGCATTTGGAAGAGTCACGCACTCAAGAATGAACAATTCAGGGAAATTCAGGCCACTGTTTATCTGAGACAGCCAATTAGCAGCAAGGTCATACAGCGTCCATGTGATCATGTGACATGTCTTTGTAAATCACATGGGAGCTGCAAGGCCTTGCTTCTGATTGTGGTGACACTCTTTTCTCCAGAAGCATTCTCATGGCCAATGAACTTTATTCTAATCTAAACACTAAGGGGGTAGTTCATACTTTGGCTACATAGCTATATCTTCCACATCGTGTGGAAGTGCCTTATTTTTCACGATGTGTGCGTGTTCAGTACACAGCCTGCGGAACCACAGGGTAGGGTGCGCAGGTAACCCAGGTAACCCAGGTAACGCAGGTAGCCCAGGTAACCCCGGTAATGCAGGTAACCCAGGTAACCCCGGTAACGCAGGAGCGCAGCACTCACCTGCCTGAAGGATTGGTTAGTGAGCATCTCCTGCACAGCCAGCCGAACAGCACAGAGGAAACAGAGACATTGAGAGACATGCAGGTTAATGACTCAGGAAGCACAGCCTACCAACACAGGGCTTTGCCTACGACTACACAGGGGCTGGCTTCCCCCAAATATTCACCGGCTCAACATCATCAGCGCTGTCTTCATCACTGTCATCATCATCATCATCAATCTCAATATAATCATCATCATCATCACCACCATCACCATCATCATCAATCTCAACGTCAACATCATCATCATCATCATCATCATCTAATGCTACCTACACTATATAAACATTGGCCTGGATTCAGTCAGTACTTGTTCTTGATTTTGTTTTACCAAGAAGTGTGACTTTGACATGATGACTGTAGATATCGGCAAACTACATTTGCAACTTTAATAATAAAATTAACATTTTCATTAAATTGTAGGTCAAAATGAAGGGCAGACTTGAGTAAATCCAGGCCATCGAGTTTTTAAATATGGAACATCGTGGAACCAAATACACAATCTTTGCGGGTTTTGTAATTTTTTCTGATGATGTGACCGCATGACTGCAGCAGTGTGACGTCCCGTGAGCCGGTGGGGCCAGCCAGCCCCTCTCTACAGCTCTGCCGCTAACTCAGCATGCTTCAAGAGGGCCAGCCGTCTAAGGAAGAGCAGCCGCTAACGTGCTAACACTTCAGCCAGGCTTTTTAGCGTCTACTGAAGCTCTGTATCCACCACCCCACCCCCAGGCGCACACACACAGAAACACATTGCTCTTCAATGCACCGTTTCACAAGGAATCATTCCCATTGCAAAAAACAAACGGCGAGATCATCAGTCAAAAAAAAGATACATAAGTACAAATAAGCAAACCACAAAGATCAGCACTGCAGCAAAATGCACAGTCAGCAGTACTCGAATGGGGCTTCATCATGACTTTCCTCACAATGATATCATGTATTTGCTCGGTTGACTCTTACCCCAAGCAATTTACACAGCCTACATTAGGTATGCGCTATCAATTTATTCTGCTCGATACTTACTGAAGCAATTACAGTTAAGTACCGTGATCAAGGGTATAAGGTTAGCGCCCCTCCTGTGATTTGAACTGGCTACCTCTAACAGTTCCCACACTATTATACTACACAGCCATTCCCTATGACAAACTAAAAATTGAATTATTTATACTGTAATAAATCATAATAACTGCATGGGACTACAACAGCACAGATGGCGCTTGTAATCCCTTCAGAATTAAGGCCAGTCAATAGTTCGGTGATGTATGATTGTTGATTGGCCACGGTGGTCAGTCGCAACGATTTTCGGTTTATACTGAAGGGACGGATGATTCGTCATCCTCGCCGACACAAAAACAGTATTGAACTTTGACCCCGTCACCGTCTCAACATTACTGTTGAACGTTCTCATCTCCTACAATTATCTTCAGTGAAGTGTCATCAGCTAGCTTTCATAAATTGACTCCACTTCGGCAATGTGTTCCTATCGTTTACGTGTTTATACTTTTTTATGAGTAATAGCATTTAAAATCAAAGTTGAGTGACAATGAAATGTTGGCGACAATGAATGATATCCATCGGGCCGATCACACATCGCCTAACTATGAACCGGCCTTGACTGAGAGTGGGCCTAAGACCCGGTGCTATGGTCCCCCGTTTCTCTGTGGCTCCAGGCCCTTTGTACCTGCTGTCTCTGGTAGGCTGAGAACATCTTCTCGATGTCCTTCAGGTCCAGGATCTTGAAGGCCCGCAGGTCATCGATGTCGTGCCAAATGGTGCCCGTGATCTTGTTCTGAGAAGACGGGCGGATGTAACATGGGATTAATCCGAGCCACTTAACCAATTAAACCATAATTCGATCCCACAAACACATTTCCCCAATAAATCCATGAAGGTCGGGCAAAGTTACATGGTGTTGACTTACAAAATATGGATTGTTCACAACAACCTTGTACAGACATGACTACATTATGAACATTAGAAAAATGTAGTATATATACTTATTGATGTGTTTCTTTGTTATCATTAAACAGGGACATTTAGTACATTAACTTGTCATTCAGCTTGCCTACCCATACTGGCAATAAACATATTTTCCAGATCAGAAAAGACGTTGCCGTACTTCAAAACGTACTGTGTCATTACTGTCACATTCACATATTGCAGTATGTTTTTCCAGAAATCCACTGCTGCAAAATATATTTATCGTAGAATTTTCTAAAAAAAAGTCCATATATTTAGAATATAATGCACACAACTTAAGTGTCAAAAGGTACACTGTGATTTTTTTTTCCAGGCAAAATACTTCTGTGACTGGGAGTTTTCACACTTCACCCCTATGATAGAGGGTTCCATAAAGAACTAAAAACGGTTCCTCTACGGAGACAAGCCTTCTTTTTTCCGAGAGCGTGTAGTAAATATAGATTATGTAAGTGTACAGGCTAATCCAGCGGGGTAGTTTATGGGGCGGTGTGAACCGGGAGACCCGGGCTCCAGCGGAGAACACGCAGCAGGGAGTGGGACACTCATTACACTACATTACATTACAAGGCATTTAGCAGACGCTCTTATCCAGAGCGACGTACAATGAAGTGCAGATCGAACACAGGAACAAGTGTGAAGAGGACCCAAGAGGACAGTACGGTTCCGAGTCCTAGCGTGACCATACAGACACAATCGGAACCCTTGAAGAATACATCAACTTCCAAACTAGCATACCTCGGTTGGCAGCTAGAATACCCCGAGTACAACAATACAACAGCTAATACAAAACACAAAAATATCTATATCTAACTATATAAGTGCCATTATAGTCTATGGCATATACAAGGCTAATCACGGTGGTGAGTTAGGTAGGGAAAGGTGCAGCCTGAAGAGATGAGTCTTCAGTCTGCGTTTGAAAGTGGTCAGAGACTCTGCCGTTCTGACGTCCACCGGGAGGTCATTCCACCACCGTGGGGCCCGGACAGAGAGCAGTCGTGAGCGAGAGGTGCAGGTGTGTGGCGAGGGGGAGGCGCCAGACGGCACGCGGTGGTGGAACGGAGGGGGTCTTGGTGGCGTATAGGTCTCGACTCACCTCGCCCAGCTTGGCCCAGTTGAAGGACTTGAGCGGGTGCGAGGGCTGGGGAATGGACTTTCGGCGCTGGGAGGCGGCCGTGCTGAACGCCGGGGGCCCGGGGGGGCCCGGAGGGGGCGGGATCCCCGAACCGAACAGGGGCGGAGCGCCGGGCGGAGGGGGCGGGCCTCCCGGGGGAGGAGGGGGCGGGGGAGGGGGCGGGCAGGCGAAGGGGAGCGGGGGAGGAGGAGGGGGGAAGCCACCCATCGTGGCGGGGGGGAGAGGGGCCAGGGGGTCTCCTGGAGGGGGGGGCGGAGGGGGGAATGGAACACTGCCGCCCTGCTGGCAGAGGAAGAGGGAGACACACATTTAAAAATGCAATGATACTAATTACACAATTACAATTACAATCACTAATTGCAATTACAATTATTACAATTAATATATCTGACAACTGTAGAAAGAAACTAACAGACACACAGACAAACACACACACATACAGACAGACAGACAGAGATACATACAGACAGACAGTCAGGCAGGCAGACACACACAGAGAGAGACAGACACACACACAGGAGCAGTAGATCTGATACAGACAGACACACACAGGAGCAGTAGATCTGATACAGACAGACAGACAGACACACACAGGAGCAGTCGATCTGACACACACACACACACACACACACACACACACACACACACAGGAGCAGTAGATCTGATACAGACAGACAGACAGACAGACAGATAGACAGACAGACACACACACACACACACACACACACAGGAGCAGTAGATCTGATACAGACAGACACACACAGACACACACACACAGGAGCAGTCGATCTGACACACACACACACACACAGGAGCAGTAGATCTGAGCGTGCTCACTGAGAGGTCTGTGACGCGGGAGGACAGGTCGCAGACTCGCTCGCGGGCGCTGCGTAGCTCCACCCCCTCCTTCTGCAGCTTGTCCTTCATCTTGTTGAGCGTCCTCATCATGTCGTCCTTCTCCTGCGTCTTCGTGTCGCACTCCCGCTCCTTCCGCTCCAGCCGAGACAGCAGCTCAGCATGCTCTGAGGAGAGAGGGGGAGCGGTGAGCGCATACACACACACACACACACACACATACACACACACACACACACACACACACACACACACACACTTATACACACACACACACACACACATACACACACACACACACACACACACACACACACACACACACCACAGACACACACACATACACACACACTTATACACACACTTATACACACACACACACTTATACACACACTTATACACACACACACACACCACAGACACACACACACACACACTCACACACACATATATACATATACACACACACACACACTTATACACACACTCTCTCACACACACACACACACACTTATTACACACACTCTCTCTCACACACACACACACATATACATATACACACATACACACACATATACACACACACACTTATACACACACACTCACACACATATACATATACACACACACACACTCACACATATACATATACATATACACACACTCACACACACTTACCCCACACCACATATACACACAACTCCATACACACATACACACACATAGATATACAGACGCAAAACCACTTGCTCACAGAACAGTACACAAAAGGGACTTGCACACAGAGTTCAGAATAGGGACAGTACTGGTTATAATGGGACATTACTTGACCGCATTGGCAGTAAAACCCAAGATGGAGACTCGGGTCATAACTGCAAAACAGACACAGAACAAACCGCTAGCATGCCGTTTCCTCCACCCACCAGCAGGGGGCAACACCTCGGTAAGGACACAGACTCACCTTTCCTGAACTTCTCCGCCTGGTCCCTCCACTGCCTGACCTCGTTCTCGTTCACCAGCCTGTCGTGCAGTTAGACAACGTGTTCAGAACACTCAACAAACCAACAGCTGAGTTAAACCATGTTAGCATTGCTGCTGGTATCAGTACAAACACCCGTCAGAATGAATCAGTTCCTCCTCTTTCAGTTGTTATTTCATTATATTCAGGACATGTTAATTATTTAGATGCAAAGCACCACACTGGATGAGTAAGCCAAAATGTCACATTTTGTTACAGCTGCATTCTGTATTCAGAATGTTAAAAGATTATATTTTATTATATTATATTATATTGTATTATATTATGGGAGATAATGGATAATTTATAATTGAAGACCTGGAAGCACACTGGGTTCCCCAGCTAGAGTTGGAAAAGATGGGAGACACAAGATAGAGTCTGTCATTAAAAAACCAAAGAAGAAGTCTATATTCAAATGCAACTGATCTTTCACAAACCCAAGGGCATTGTAGTATCATTTTCAGTGTGAGGGTCTGGAGTCCCTGTAATTTTGGCAGATTTGATTTATGACAGTGGATCCATTTTGTTTTTAATGTCTAGTCTTAGACCACAGGTCACCACAGAACCATTAATAGCGCATTAACTGACAATCATTTCTAGTAGTTAATGGAACATTTTTAGCCATCGGCTAATTGAGGGGAATGTTTTCACCGTTTAAACACTTTTCCTCGTGCAATTTGGCAGGAGAATGAAAAATAAGACATTATATTCACAGCCCGACTCCACACAATGGAGGGGAAACAGTGTCCATTTCAATCCCACAATGCAGTTGGAACAGGCAGTGGTAGAGGCTGGCTATGGAGATGAACTTCATACTTCATGTTTAAGTGCAAAAACTCTAGATTAAAATGGCTGTCATGAACTGGCTAACAACTGGCTTGAAGGCACTCGGCCAACTTCAGTCTCAACAATCTAGTCATTAATACAATTTATTTATTTTCTCATGGATGAGAGATGGTAGAGACAAACAACACGAAATACACGCATCTTAACAGAAATAGCCTCCTGCTTTTGATATATCTTTCTCCGGGTTTAGTTGCAAGTGTCTTAGCAACTACTGATGTCTAAGGCACGAACACACAGCTAACGCACATAATAGAGCCGTGTCCCAGACAATCCTATGAATAAATCAAGACGCACCAAAACAAAGCACACAAGCTAAAATGGAAATAGTATTATTATTATTATAATTAGTTTTTTTTGTTTTTACACTCTCTGAATGTTCTCTCTGCCTAATGAATGATTCATACCCACGTTCGCTGTTTCGGTATCACTCGCTTGCAGTAATAATAAACAGACGTACGGAACGGGGAGAACCGTCTTGCGCGGCTGAATTAGCGGCAGCTCCTCTCAAGCCGCGAGGCTGACGCTGTCAGGGGCGGCTGCTTTGATCGCGGGCTCTGTTTTTCATACGAATTCACCTCACAGCGCGCTGCAGATGCGGCTTCGCTCGCGGCGGAAAAATAACGGCTGCTGTTTTTTAAACACCCCCGGTGCGCGACACGCTTTTTTATAGCTACAGCAACACGGCTTCCACTACATCCTTTCGCAGCACTAACCCTGCGGGAGACCGCATTCCCCACAGCATGGACGCTAGCTTCTGTAGGTTTCTGGCGTTTCTGTAGCCAGCGCTGCCTTTTCTCTTTCTTTTTTGACCGTGTTTTCTCCAAGTTTGTTTTCTTTTTTTCTGTGCAAACCTGGAAGACGGGAACATCCCGGTTCTTCCCTTTGATGCCGGGGCTGCCTTTGATCAGTTCACATCCACCTCATTAGCGGATGCTTCACTCTCCACTACTCCAGCGTTTGAGGATTGGCTTCAAAAACCATTAATCATGTTCACCCTCAGTAGCTAGATCAGAGATCCACTTCCACAGTGTCTCTGCTCCCCAAGGCTTCTTACGATATAAATAACCTAAAAATAAAAATAAAATCACGACGGCAATTTAAAATATATTTAACAAAAAGATAAAATAGTTGGCCTTTTAAAATATGATTTGCTAAGCAATAAAGCCAAGCTAGAGTGGGGAGAATGGGGCATGAACCACAAATCACATAAAAGGTAGATTTGCAGGTCACTGTCCTTGACACAAGAACTACTCAGAAAACATAGCTTTCTGTTGTAGAGATATATGATTGGTTGAAATCAAGTATCAAAAGAGAGGCATTGACATTACACTACAGCACCAACCATTTTGGGTACCATCAAGCCTTCATCGCCCATTACTACCTAAAGCTAAAAGATAATATGATTTAAAATGTAGGCCTACAATTTAATGACTTGGCAGACACTTTAAGCCAAAACGACTTAAAAAAAGTGTTTTTAACGGGTTTAAATAAGCACGACTGGAGCTTGTGATAGGCAAAGTGCCACTGTCAAGGAAGATGCCTCAAGACCCATGAGACAAAGACTAAAATTTACGATAGTGGTGTCAGTATTAGAAAAAATGTGGTTGTTGGCTTGTCTCCATAGAGGAACACTTGTTTCCCTACGGGGACAAGCCACTTCATTTCATAGGTGAGACGTGTGAAAACTCCCAGACAAAGAACCATTTTGCTTAATAAAACTGAACTGAACTAGGCAGGGTTCTTCAATGGAATCACAGGGTTCCTTTTCGGAATGGGTGTGTCGAAGTGTCCCTGTGCAAGACACCCAACCCCAAAATGCTCCTGACGAGCTGGTTGGTGCCTTGCATGGCAGCCAATCGCCATTGGTGTGTGAGTGTGTGTACGAATCGGTGAATGAGAAGCATCAATTGTACAGCGCATTGGATAAATGTACTTCATCGGAGTGAAGTATGAAAGCTCCCAAAGAACCATTTTGCTCAATAAAGAATAAAGAACCCTTGAACAAGGCAGGGTTCTTCTATGGAATCGCAGGGTTCCTTTTCGGAATCGCTTCCTTCTGAGAGTGCATAAAGAGCCGCGACAAAGCTAGTGAGGTGTCAGCTCCTGTGCGTCAGGTGGAGGTGGGACAGGTGTGTGTGTGTTTGGTGGGGTTAGGGGTCAGGGGTCAGGGGTCAGGGGTGAGAGGTCGGGGGGTCACGCGGCGCTCACATGCGGATGATGCTCTTGACGCTGAAGTTGTCCAGCGGGGCCACGTCCGGGTCGTCGCCCTTCTCGTCCTGCAGGACGATCTGCTGCAGGATCCGGTCAAGCAGCTGCCACTGCTGCAGGCTGCCTCCCCCGCGCTTATCTGAGGGGGGGGGGGGGGGGGCAATGCTGAGCGTTAGCCTGTCTGGAACTTTCCACAGCAGGAGAGCCTTACGGAGGAACTGCTGGCAGGCGTATCTAATGATGAGTGAGGCCAAGATTTGTCATGTTGTGCAAGCCAACAGTACCAGCTTACGAATGCGGAATGTACATATGTTCTTCCATGTAGCTTGACAGACTATGAATTAGACATTAGAATTTGCTCTAATCAAGTCAAAACATCCTATTACAAAAACCTGCTGTTTTTTTTAATCCTAAATGTTTGAAGTTTGGGGGAGGGGGGGGCAGGGTGTTGATGTTTTCTCCCCTAGGATCAACATCAATGACAGAGATGTCAGCATCACTCACACACGGCTAACGAAACTAGCGATGGGATAATTCATTTTCACAAAACGATATTGTGGCTGGGCCTAGAATGAGCAATCCCTACTCCGCATTCACGGGATGGAAGCTGCAAAGGATAGCACCTCCCGTTCGGTATTTCATGAATCCTCATTCTTCTTTCTTTCATGAATCCTCATCCCTGCCTCAAACCTTCCTCTTCCTCAATTTCCATTTTATCGCAATGCACTTCAAAACCCAGCTGGGGGCAAACAGACTATCTGACCTTGAGATCTCCAAGGTCAGACTTCAACACAAAGACTGACATTCAGGGAAAATCCATAATTCATTCCAGCTACTAGAGTTTCTTTTTTTTTTACATTTCTTTTTCATCTGAGATAAGAAAGCAGTGTGTGTGTGTGAGTGTGAGTGTGTGTGTGTGAGTGTGTGTGTGAGTGTGTGTGGGTGTGTGTGTGTGTGTGTGTATGTGTGTGTGTGGGTGTGTGTGTGTGAGTGTGTGTGTATGTGTGTATGTGTGTGGGTGTGTGTGTGTGTGTGTGTGTGAGTGTGTGTGGGTGTGTGTGTGTGTGTGTGGGTGTGTGTGTGTGTGTGTGTGTGTGTGTGTGAGCATTGAGAGGCAGAGACACCTCTGTTCTTTCATGCTGGCGGCGTGGAGAACATTCCAGAAGGCGACTTTTAGCCGACCTTCACGCTGTAAAATAAACCAAATCTGACAGCCACTAAATAGTTCCTGATTGATGAACTGGGGGGGGTAGATGAAGGAGAGCGGGGGTGTGAGGGAGTGAGGGAGGGGGGGAACAGAGAGAGAGGTCTGGAGGTAGTGTGTGAGGATGGAGATCAAACAGGCACACTAGCACTGCAGGTCTGCAAGTCCAGGCACTGCTTTGGGCAATTAGATGAAGTTGGTATATATGGAGGACTGTCAGGTACAGAACAGGGCAAGAAGGGGTAATAGAACTGGGTAGATAAGAGTAATAGAACAGGGGGGGTAGGGGAAATAAACAGCATGGTTTAGGGATAAGGGAACTGGGGTAGGGGTAATAGAACAACGATGCGTAGTCGCAATAGAACAGGGAAAGTATGGCAGGTGAAGGGTAACAGAACAGGGCGGCGGGGGGTAATAGAACTCACACTCATAGGGCATTTGGAGGCAGTGCTGCAGAATGGAGAGCAGGTAGGGGTAAGCCTCCGTGTGGTTCAGCTTCTTCTTGATCAGCTCAAACATCTGGCCGGCACTCTTCGTGTCCACGTGCACCTGCGGAGGAGACTGCGGTTAGAACAGGCATCTCCGCCTCCTCACACACACACACACACACACACACCGCCTCACACACACACACACACACACACACACACACACACACACACACACACACACACACAGACCACCTCACACACCCCCACACACACACCGCCTCACACATACACTGCCTCACAGCACTTCACACACACTCCACACACACACTGCCTCACATACACACCACCTCACACACACCACCTTACACACACACACACACACCACCTCACACACAGGTCTCTGGAAACTTAAACTAGTCCAGCCAGGGCTTGTGTAGGCCATTTTGTCCAGGCCCTACATGGTCCACTCACTCAGTGTGAGGAGTCGGTGGGATACATGGTCCACTCACTCAGTGTGAGGAGTTGGTGGGATACATGGTCCACTCACTCAGTGTGAGGAGTTGGTGGGATACATGGTCCACTCACTCAGTGTGAGGAGTTGGTGGGATACATGGTCCACTCACTCAGTGTGAGGAGTTGGTGGGATACATGGTCCACTCACTCAGTGTGAGGAGTTGGTGGGATACATGGTCCACTCACTCAGTGTGAGGAGTTGGTGGGATACATGGTCCACTCACTCAGTGTGAGGAGTCGGTGGGATACATGGTCCACTCACCAAGTCGAAGCGTTTGGCCAGCTCTGAGTCATCCTCGTTCCGCACCATCTCAAAGAAGTCCAAGTGCCTGTGGGGACAACGCAGGTGATGGTCACCAAGAACACTCTGAACCCTCTATGTTGGAGGCTCCTAATCTTACCTGAGGAGGGTAGGTCTTGGTACTGGCTTTTTTGTTTAGACCCACATTAAAACACCTGATTCAAATGATCGACTACCCGCGGTCTTCAGTGCAGGCCATGACCAGTCGATTAATTAAATCAGGTGACAGAGCATCGTTCACCTGGTTTTAAGTAGACCCCCAGAATTTCCAATGCAAAATGACACCCTCATGTAGATGTCAAATACCTTCATTTTAATCATCTTGCAAAGCCCCCTGGGACACTTGTATGAACAGTGCTTTATGAGAGCTTGTGTATTGTGTTTCACTTGGACTGTCTCGCCCACCTGTCCAAAGAGGGGTCTCACCTGTCCAGAGTGGCGTTCTCGTGTCCCCTCAGCTTGTCAATCACAGGCTGGATTCCGAGCATCAGGAACTCGTACCTGAGGTGGAGCCGGAACTCCAGGTTGTCCTACGGGACAGGAGCAGGGGTGTGATGTCACTGACACATGATGTAATAGTGCACAAGCCCTATTACGGTGCACCACCAAGCTGAACAAAATGGCAGAAGTGCAGCTTTCTAACAAGTTGGTTGGTCAGGAGTGGTCCTGGAGAAAGTACTGAAGAGTACCTTTTGGTTTCTGTTGTTAGTCAATTAAAATGCATACTTAACTCCCTTTAGCTGGTTTTTGTTTGTCGCTGATTTTATAATGAAAACGTAGTTGGCCCTGACCGTCAGTAGAGCCTGTGGCTCTCCAGAAACGATGCTGGCAAAGCAGCCAAAAAACTGCAATTTCTTTGACAAATGGCAGTTGGATATTGAATGTAGGCCAACAGTTGACCCGTTCACTGCAGTTTCACAGAGAGAAGTTCATGGTCAGTGAATAGTGGTCAGTAGTCAGTAGTTGTCAGTGGTCAGTAGTCATTGGGCAGTAGTGAGTAGGCAGTGGTCAGTCGTCATTGATCAGTAGTCAGTAGTCAGTGGTCAGTAGTCAGTAGTTGTCAGTGGTCAGTAGTCATTGGGCAGTAGTGAGTAGGCAGTGGTCAGTCGTCATTGATCAGTAGTCAGTAGTCAGTGGTCAGTGGTCAGTGGTCAGTGGTCTGTAGTGAAGCTCACCTCCCCGGCCCCAGCGTTCAGCACAGCATTGATGAAGGACATGATGGCCGTCTTCAGGTTGACCTCGTCCCTGTATCGTCCCGTGCTCCGGTCCAGCTCATTCAGCAACGTCTGGGGGGAGGAAGGGGGGTAAAATCAGGGGTCAAATTACGCTCCAGGACACTGTGACGTGAACCAACGTCCATATATGGGGAACTATTAAGTTGGTTCACAAGCCAAGTGAATTAATGTTGATGTGGCTTTTAAATAAGTAAATCAGTCATGAACATGGAATGTTCTTTACCGCCTTCCCACTCCCCAGATGGGTCTAAGTGCACACACTAAGTGTGTGTGTGTGTGTGTGTGTGTGTGAGTGTGTGTGTGTGTGTGTGTGTGATGTCTTCACACATGCGTTAGCTGGGTTAATTGAATCTTTTCCAACGACCCCCCCCCCCCCCCCCCCCCCCCCCCCAAAAAAAAATGACAGCCAGCTCAAATGGTGTGACACTTGAGACAGCACTTTCTCCATTGAGGCTGGAGGACCCACCCCAGGCTGAAGGTGTGTGTTCAGAGCCGTGGTCACAGGTCGCAGGTCACAGTTGACAGGTGACAGGTGACAGGTGACAGGTCTTACCTGGAAGCGGGTCCTCTCAGCGGCGTACTTCTGGTAGTGCACCATGGCCTGCAGAACCTTCTTGTGTCCGTCTGGCACCAGGCACACGGCCCCCAGGATCTCCAGCACCGCCACCTTGGTCTTGGTGTTGTCCTGGCGTAGACTCTGGGGAAATGCACTTTTTGTGAATATTCATACTATTTATTATTGTTAACTATTTACATAGGGGCGTAAATGAAAAGGCGGGCCTATGGGTGTGTCGAAGTGTGTCGACGTGGCCCTGAGCAAGACACTGATTGCTCCTGACAAGCTGGTTGGTGCCTTGCACGGCAGCCAGTCGCGATGAGTGTGTGAGTGTATATAACGCCAGGATAAAGGTGTTATACAAATGCAGACATTTACCATTTACCATATACTGAAGGTGGGGTTAGAAAGTCCACAGGGAGGAATGTACAGTCCGCAGCTCAGAGGGGCGAAAGGGCTGCTTTCGGATGATCTGTGGAGTAGTCATTTCTATAAGAGTTATAATCCGAAGGGGTTAACCGGGGCCCACCTGGGAGATGGTGTTGATGCTCTGGGGGTGGGCCAGCACGTGCGCCCGGCCCTGGGAGTTGTTCATCAGGGCCTTGATGCAGCCGATGACCGAGGTGTGGATGCGGCTCTCCGACGTCTCGAAGTCCATGCTCCTCAGGAAGTTCAGCAGGCAGGTCAGCCCGTCCAGCTCGATGAAGCGCGTCACGAACCTGCGGGCGGGAGCGGCCGCCATTTTAGAATCGAGCCCAAAAAGGGTACGCATGCTTGTCGCTCGGGAGGTACTTTCTTTATTTTATTATTTTTTTTTTTTTAGGCCTTTTTTTTCAGCTTTTATTGGACAGTATATAGTAT
This sequence comes from Conger conger, assembly GCF_963514075.1. Classification (NCBI taxonomy): domain Eukaryota; kingdom Metazoa; phylum Chordata; class Actinopteri; order Anguilliformes; family Congridae; genus Conger; species Conger conger. Next base: position 6,669,166 of record NC_083760.1, on the reverse strand, counting down.
AGAGAGACAGGAAGAATGGGAGCGAGAGAGAGAGGGGAAGACATGCGACAAATGACGGACGGTCGGATTCGAACCGCCGACGTCGCGGCTCGCAACGAGCATGCGGTCAGTGCTCTACAGGCTGCGCCACCGAGACACCTCTTTGGGTGGTACTTTCTAAGTGTACCTGGCTAAGGTGCATGACTGGGACCTGGAAGGTTGGTGGTTCAAGCCCCAGTGTAGCCACGATGGGATCTGCACAGCTGCTGGGCCCTTGAGCAAGGCCCTTAACCCCACATAGCTCGAGAGGGGATTGTCCCCTGCTTAGTTTAGTCGAATCAACTGGAAGTGACTTTGGATAAAAGCGTCAGCTAAATAACTATAATGCATAAAAATGGACCAGCAATTGGCATATCATTTATTTGTACTCTTTTTTCCTGGAAAACATACTCATTTGTACCGAAAGAGAACATTCCTGCACTTTTAGGGTACATTTGAACAGAAATGCACCTCCATTGTCACTTTATTACTGAAGTATGAATGCTCACATTTATCACACACATCTCATCCAGAAATACCTACACAAGGTATTCGCATGCGTAGTCATGTATTTTCAATACTTATTTTCATCTGTGTATTTCATATTCTGATAGAGGCTACACACCTTTTTCAACGGTTAATACCAAATACCAAAACAACCTGTGCCTCTTTGTGATCCACCCAAAATCTATCAAAGATTTAGCGAAATGTGTGAGAAATGTATTCAACCGTCGCTTTGAGACACACATCCCCAGGGTAATATTACATGTGAATTAAAGCAATGCCACATTTATAGAGCGACATTTAACTTCACATTCATACACTTCAGGATGACGCAAGTCTGCTATTAAGGGTTGTTACTAACTACTTGGCACTGTAGTTTTACGGTTGTATGTTGGGCTTTTTGTTTTCATTTACGGTTATATGTTTTTACATAATTGCTCCTAGTTTGGTGCCCATTTATTTTATTAAGAACTTGATGTTCTAGTGGCTCCAGTCATATGTGTTTAATATTCCCATTTCATACACCATTTCAGCCTGGTGAGTGATCGGGGTTAATTCATCTCTTTGGTCTTGCCCACACCCCCCCCATTACCCCAAATACGCAGGTTACAGAGCCAAGAGCACAGCAGGGGTGTCACCCTCAAGTTTAAAAGGCCACAGAGTCTGTAGGGTTTCCTTGGTCCCCATCCAAACAGCAGGTAGTGCAGTCCTCGGAAACAAGGTTGTGTTCTTCAGCCAATGCGTGATTTAAATTGAGGAGTTAAGAGCTGAAACCGGCAGACACTGCTCCGCCACAACGTCCTGAACCGCCATTCCGGCTCTACTTCTCCAGCGGCAGCAGTGAAGGACTAATAAGTCAATACAGCAAGGCAAACTCAACACCCCCCCCACGGACCTCCATTCTGGCTCTTCTGAAACAACCTCGCCAGCAGCAGTTGAGCCAATTAAGCCACTACAAACAACACCCCCCTCCCCCCGCCCTCCACAAACCTCAAGTACAGCCAAGGGAACCTGGGCACCAGGGCAATTAAAACTTAATCGCATCCCTTGCAAAGCAGCATCAGCATCAATCAAATCCCCACCTATTTTAGAAATCTTTTTTTCCCTCATACGCGCTTGGCCTTTTTATTACCCACAATCACCGGCGTTTCCCCTCGCCCCAGCTTCAGAGGTGGGCCCCAGCACCCGACTGGTGGCGGCGATGGCGAGGAATAAGTCACGGCCAACAACCATAACAGACTCGCTTGTTTTGACGTCGTTCGACGGGGGAAATCCAAGTGTCGGCTCCCGCCGTGCGTTTGGCTTCCCCCGAGCTCACGGAGAACACTGCGCTCCCCCCCCCCCAGGCTCGTAAATTAGGCCTCTTATTACCCAACCCCAAAAAAGAAAAACGACGTCAGTCGGGTGTTTATAAAGAGCGCGGCTCACCTGGAGCCGCTGAAGAAGCCTTATGTGAGCAGACCAGCCGGTTCAGGAATGCAAAGCGCGAGGATCGCGGGTGCGAAACGTTATCACCCCTCCGCGGTTAGAAAAATAAACGCGGGCTTCTGTCGAACGTGAACTCCAACCTCAACGCCGCCGCACGATGTTGGTTTAGTGACTGTGCACATTCTAGTCCGGCGCTGATAGGCGGTACATACGCCCAGCTGGTTTCAATAGTCATCTGAGCCATCAGCACTCTCTCATATACAGCTCCACACACACATCATGTGGACGGACCAGTCCTCCATTTTGTGCCCCTCCGGTGGTAAACAGTAGTGGGCT
>NC_083760.1:6641880-6659380 GCF_963514075.1 Conger conger | reverse complement strand
AACCCTTGAGCTAGATAGGGTTCTTCTACGGAACCACAGGGTTCCAGAGAGGACCCAGACGCCTCTCTCCGGCCAGATACAGAACCCGCCTACGTCACTCCGCACAGACCCAAACCCTAACCCGCCAAAGGGCTCTGACCGTGTTCTAGGCCTCGTGTGACCGGGCACGGTCACCCAAAACTACACGAAAATTCCCCCCTCTGAGCCACCAGACCGTGGGCTGCCTTTCTCCCCTAGTCATGTTTCTCCCCCACTGATGAACGATGCCTAACAGTCTGGGAATTAATGCGAAATTTAAACAAAGAGGAGAGAGGGAGGGTGGGAGCTAGGCTAATGGGAAGGAGTCCAGTTCTGTTTTCTCATGGAGGGCTTTACCTCACTGAGAAAATATGAGGAAGAGGAGATGTAATGATAACAAATCGACGAAGCGATTTTGCCTGTGAGGACAGCAGAGTTTTAGTTAGGTCTAGTTTTCAGTTAACAGTTTTCTATTAAATAGTTCATTTTGTTTGGTTTGGAATTGGCTCAATGCATGAAACAGTTTGGTATCAGGAGAACAAATATCTAAATATATGTATATATATCATCATACATTAAATATGATTAATGCGTATTGGCAAAATGCGCATTTGGGAAACAGTGCCACCCTGTGGTGGATGCAGGTAACCACCAGGTCTGGCGATCCAGGGAGCTGACCTGGGCTAAAGGCAGCAATGGTGTCTCTCATTGGCCAACTGTTGTTGAGGAAGATGAAAGGCCATACCTCATTGGCTGAGTGCGCAGCGCCGTTTTCAGGTCCTCCACCACCTTGTTCCTCATCTCCATCTCCTCCTCGTCGAAGGCGAACAGGGTCTGCATCTGCAAGCACAGGTACACCCATGAGTACACAGAAGAACAGGTACACACCTACAACCACAGGTACATACACAGTACACAGAAGAACAGGTACACACCTACAACCACAGGTACATACACAGTACACAGAAGAACAGGTACACACCTACAACCACAGGTACACTCACACAGTACACAGGAGAACAGGTTCCTTCATCATCTACAACCACAGGTACACTCACACAGTACACAGGAGATTAAAAACCCTTTGAAGAGCAAAGGTTTTTTTCTAAATTGAAGAACTCATTGCTTTTCAACAGCAGTAGCGATAAGAACCCCACAGTAGCATGGCGGTTTGCATGGTCGCCTCGCAAGAAGGAGGTTCTGGGTCCAAATCCTCCGTGTTCCTCCCATGTTCACTTCTGTTTCCTCCCACACTGATAGGCTTGCATGTCAGGTTAGCAATACAACTACCGTTGCCCTTGACCAAGGCCCTGGCCTCAGAACCCCAGGCACTGCACTGTGGCTGCCCACTGCTCCTAAGTAACTAGGATGGGTCACATGCAGAGGACAAATTACCCCACAGGGTTCAATAAAGTATATAAAGTCACGTCGCACCTTAAAGGGATACAAGAGGACAGGCAGACTCTCTCCGGGAGTCTGTTACAGCCCTGCTCAAACCACCTTTTATTCAATAAGCCTCCATAACTGTGGCTGGGAGCCACGTTTTTCCGGAAAAAAAGAGCTGCACGTTTTTCATAACCAGAACCAATACGGTCCAGCGATACGCATCTGCGTCTGAGACCGGTCTTCGTCCAAAAAAAAACCCCGACGTCTGGGCCCCCCCCGTCTGGCCGGCCGGCTTGCACCTCCGGCTGGTAGCGTGACGTACCGAGCGGGGATCCGCCAGACTTGTCTGCGTTCGGCCATTTTCTCGCTAAACGAGCGCGCGCCTCGTCACGGGGCTCGGCTAACGGGGCCCGCAGGCTCCAATCAGGCGCGGTCGACAGCGGCAGCGGTTTACAGGAGCTGACGGTTAAACTCCAGCCAGGTATTAAAAGGGCCCCCCCATCCCCCCTGCATCAAAGTGTTATTATACATATTAGTCCCATTAGTGTTCCTCGCAGCTGCCGTTCGGAGGCGGAGGGCACGCCCCTGCCGGGCGTGTGAAGCGGCCGGCGACCGCACCGCGTGTTCCGCCTCAGCATCGCAGCGAAACACCTCGGAAAAAAGAGCCGCCTGAACAACAACAACAAAAAATTTTTTTTTATAAAATGTTTTGAACGGTTGCCAGGAAACACAGAAAACAGCCTTGGCGATGGCTGTTGAAATGGCGCGATGAGAAATGGCTCTGCGCTCGGGGGGCGAACGCGGCCGAGCTCTCCGTGGAGAGTGAGTTGTGTGTCTGTGATGACAGAGGGGGGAGAGAGGGGGGGGGGGGGGGGTGGTCATTTAGGTTCTCCTGGGGCCTTGTAGCTGAAGCACCCATCGACTCTGGCCCTCGAATCCAAATCCAGCCCGGGTTTACTTTTCTCCTGCATAATTAGCGCTACTGATTGAGAGACCCGTCTTTCACACCTGACTCATAGGTAAAGGGAGGGTGAACACACCTGACTCCCAGGTAAAGGGAGGGTGGTCACATCTGACTCCCAGGTAAAGGGAGGGGTGAACACACCTGACTCCCAGGTAAAGGGAGGGGTGAACACACCTGACTCCCAGGTAAAGGGAGGGTGGTCACATCTGACTCCCAGGTAAAGGGAGGGGTGGTCACATCTGACTCCCAGGTAAAGGGAGGGTGAACACACCTGACTCCCAGGTAAAGGGAGGGGTGAACACACCTGACTCCCAGGTAAAGGGAGGGTGGTCACACCTGACTCCCAGGTAAAGGGAGGGGTGAACACACCTGACTCCCAGGCAAAGGGAGGGTGAACACACCTGACTCCCAGGTAAAGGGAGGGGTGAACACACCTGACTCCCAGGTAAAGGGAGGGGTGAACACACCTGACTCCCAGGTAAAGGGAGGGTGAACACACCTGACTCCCAGGTAAAGGGAGGGTGAACTCACCTGACTCCCAGGTAAAGGGAGGGTGAACACACCTGACTCCCAGGTAAAGGGAGGGTGAACACACCTGACTCCCAGGTAAAGGGAGGGTGAACACACCAGACTCCCAGGCAAAGGGAGGGTGGAAAAGCAGCAGTTCTCGGCCCTGGAGGACCGTGAGTTTCTGAACCCCGCGGTAGGTCCCCTGTACGCATACCGTGTCCCCGTACGATTAAACCTCGTGCGTGTTCCAGACGTGACAACCAGGAGGAGGGTCCGACCGGGCTCGGACAGACGGCTCTAATATCCTCCTCAGGCTGTGAAATCTCCAGCTCCTGCTTTTCAAATTAATACCTGATCCCCAGTGGGCCACTGGATCCTGCCTGCCGGGTCAGGCGAACCGGTTCAACCGCCCCGACGCTAACGCTAACGCTAACCTCCCACTGCCCCTCAGGCCTGCGTCGAATGTTACGAGTCATTCGGCTGACGCTTTTAGGTAATTTGTAATTGTAATTGAATACGTAATTATTTTGGATTCAAATATATTTTTATGCTTTACTGAGTTCGTCTGGTGTCTTGGAACCTATGAAATACTCTCAAAAAGTGCAAGGCCCACCTTCCGCTAACTCTTTGTTGACTCAATTGCACCAGGCAAGATCAATCGAGTACAGAAATACACTTTATTAGGTATTCATTTTAGACGTATTTTTTGAATGAGATGACTGTTAAGAGGAAGCAGCCAAATCGCTTGCTGCAGAACTGAAATGGCTGCTCGATTCTTTGAGAGTTTTTCTCCCCACTGAGTGTTTTTTTACCTCGTGTATTTGCTATTTTGGAGCCCGGGCATGGTGCCGCCCCTTCTGTTCCTCTGTAAAGCGTCTTTGTGTCTTCTGTAAAAAGCGTTATACAAATAAATAAAAACTGAATCCTATTCAGCTGCTCACCAAACAGCCAGCTCTCTCCACAGAATTAATCTCTATGGCACAGAGAGAGAGAGTTCTGGATCGACGCCACCCCCCTCTTCCTCTCCTCTCACGATCTGGTGCCCGTCTGGATGATGAATACTGTCGAGCCGGGGGGGGGGGGGGGTGGGGTGATCGTGCTAATTTCACTATTTGACTGTAGCTAAAGAAAAAAAAAAGAAAAAACTTAGAAAACAAAAGTGAAGAAAAAACGCGCTTATCGTCCAATAACTGAGCTACCAGTGTTTCTCAGAAGGGCGCTAGAGTTACAGTCCAAGTCTGAGGTCATGAGGCTGGCCTTCCCCGGCGAAAGCTCTCCTCGGCGAGACGCTGTCCCGCGCTAACGGGGGATGCTAACGGGCGGGAAGCATTCCCACAGAGAGGCTGTCCCGCGCTAACGGGGGGATGCTAACGGGCGGGGAGCATTCCCACAGAGAGGCTGGCTCGCGCTAACCGGGGATGCTAACGGGCGGGGAGCATTCCCACAGAGACGCTGTCCGGCTCTAACGGGGGATGCTAACGGGCGGGGAGCATTCCCACAGAGAGGCTGTCCCGCGCTAACGGGGGATGCTAACGGGCGGGGAGCATTCCCACAGAGAGGCTGGCTCGCCCCTCCGCTGGCCGGCTGTGGGAGCGTTTCTCTTTTTTAGGAAACGGCGTGAGAAAACGCTCACATCTCCGGGGGCAGCCAGAGGCCCGGGCCTCGGCGGAGCTGAGCTCACAGACCCTCCTCCTCCTCTCCCTCCTCTCCCTCCTCCTCTCCCTCCTCCTCCTCCTCCTCTCCCTCCTCCACCTCCTCTCCCTCCTCTCCCTCCTCCTCTCCCTCCTCCTCCTCCTCCTCCTCCGTGAGCGTGTTCCCACACCGGCGCCCCATCACGTCACACCGAGCCACTCTCGCCATTTCGTTCTAAGTCACGTCTGGCAAATGTCCGCAGCGTAATGTGGCGTGAAACATTGCTGCTCAAACGTGGGAATCACGAGGGGCCCCTGAGTTCATGCTGATCGCCGGCATTCCCCACTCGGGACAGCGAAAAAAGGGGGGCTCACAAATTTTGTTTTATTTCACTTTTAACCCGTCGAAGAGTCAATGATCTCGAGAGCCCCACTGCTTTCGGGTCACCGGTTGTGATTGTGATATCAGCATTAGAACGTTCAGTTAAGAACATTCCAACCGCATATTTGTGACCTCACACCTCACAGGGTTAAAGGTCAAGGGGTACTGGGCTCTGATTGGAGGATGGTGAAGTTCCAGTTCCAGTCCCAGGTGGGAGAACGCTCACGTACCCCTTTGGCAAGGTACGCTACAGCATCTGACCCCCATTGTTCCAGTAACAAGTAAAACAGCTGCACAAATACCCGCCATGGATGCTGCTTTTGTACTAAACATGCCGTGCTTCGCAAAGGGTAAAATAAAGGGATCTGCTAACATGAGAACATGCTGCTAACATATGATAACATTTCATGGCAGAGTACCCAGCCAACGGGCTTTTTTATGAGGAAGCGCACCTGGCTCACGAGGAAGACTTTGGCTTTTGTGGTGCAGGTGGGACACAGAACATGTGACCTTTGACCTTTGGAATGTCAGTCTCTGGGCGGACAGCCACTCCGCTGATCCACTGCGTGGGACACCGCGTCAGAGCCTTACCTGGCAACCGTGAATTCACCGCAGTGCCGTAAAGAAACAGGCTTCCTACTGACCTGGCAGCACAGTAACGTAGACTAACTGTGAGGTTTGAAACAGAGAGAGGAGAGAAGAGAGAGAGAGAGAGAGAGAGAGAGAGAGAGAGAGAGAGAGAGAGAGAGAGAGAGAGAGAGGCACTTACGGCAGCCATGGAGTTGATGCGATCGATGTAGTAGTCGGGCCAGCTGGTGGCCAGCTTGTTTGGGTCCTCCTGCTCCTGAAAGGGGAGACCGAGAAAAAGAAAATGTCAGTATCGAAGAGAAAACGAGAGACAGGGTTAGATCGAGAGAGAGAGAGAGAGAAGAGAGTATGGCGCTCATTCACAGAATAACACCCCAGAGTGCACAAAGCCTCGTGTGTCAGATTAAAATGCATAAACAACATAATTTAACCATTTGAATGATAACACCTTCTAACGGTCTGCTAAATTCCAAATGAAATACCTGTAGCACCACCACAGTGTGGATGTGTGAAAACATTTTCCCACAATGCTCAGCGGTGCAGGAAAAGCTTTCTCGCTGAATGTTTACTGTACTCTCCTTGGTTGAAACACATTACCGGTACACGGTTAACACCCTTAGTGCCACTGACCGTAGTCTATGCCCAGTCTCTGACACAGAAACATGCTGCACATTACGTCTCTTTCTCCAGAACAGGAAACAGAGGGGAGGGGGGGGGGGAGGTGTACAAGGGGCCCTTGGTTTTAAAGAATGACTGAATATGTGGGTCAGGTACAGGAACACAGACAATGCGCTGCACTCAGTGGTAGAGACTCAGGGGTAGAGACTCAGGGGTAGAGACTCAGGGGCAAAGACCCAGGGGCAAAGACCCAGGGGCAAAGACCCAGGGGCAGAGACTCAGGGGTACAGACTCAGGGGCAGAGACTCAGGGGCAGAGACTCAGGGGCAGAGACTCAGGGGCAGAGACTCAGTGGTACAGACTCAGGGGTACAGACTCAGGGGTACAGACTCAGGGGCAGAGACTCAGTGGTACAGACTCAGGGGCAGAGACTCAGGGGCAGAGACTCAGGGGCAGAGACTCAGGGGCAGAGACTCAGTGGTACAGACTCAGGGGTAGAGACTCAGGGGCAGAGACTCAGGGGTAGAGACTCAGGGGCAGAGACTCAGGGGTACAGACTCAGGGGCAGAGACTCAGGGGCAGAGACTCAGTGGTACAGACTCAGGGGCAGAGACTCAGGGGTACAGACTCAGGGGCAGGGACCAGCAGAGCAGTGTTTGTCTGCAGCCGCGTGGCCCTAAATGCGCTGTCCTCTTTCGGGGAGGCAGTCTAACCAATCACGCGCAGGCCTCCGGGGCACCGCCATCGAGCGGCACTATTGAGTCCCCGTTGCTCAGCGGGGGGGGGGCGGCGAATTCATCAGGGCTAGAAATGGAAAGAATATGGTGGCGGGAGTACATGAACAGACTCCCAGAGTGTTGTCACCAGCCTGTTCATTTCCGCACAAATCGATGGCCCTCTCCGAAAGAGCCGCTTGGAGGATCGTTAAGTTAGCCTCTTTGCCACGTGTGTATATGTGTGTATCCATGTGTGTGTGAATGTGTGTGAGTGTGTGCGTGTGCGTGTGCGTGTGTGAGTGTGTGCGTGTGTGTGAGTGAGTGAATGAGTGAGTGTATGTGTGTGTCAGTGAGTGTGTGCGTGAGTGTGTGTGTCTATAATGTGTGTGCGTGAGTGAGTGTGTGTGTGTATCTATGAGTGTATGTGTGTGTGTGAGTGTGTGTGAGTTTTTGTGAGTGTATGTGTGTGTGTGTGTGTGTGTGTGTGTGAGTGTATGTGTGTGCGCATGTATATAAGTGTGTGGTTTCATTGTGCATGTGCATATGTTTGTGTTTGTGTGCCTGTGTGTTTGCGTGTGGCATCGATCTCCCGGCACGTGTTGGGCACACGGGAGTAAACAGCCCGGGGAGTCCTGGCTCCGGGGTTCCTGCCCGCAGAGCCTCACCATGAGACCCAGCGCTCACCCCTCTAGTCCTGCCCGTGGAGCCGCACCATGAGACCCAGATCTCACCCCTCTAGTCCTGCCCGTGGAGCCTCACCATGAGACCCAGATCTCACCCCTCTAGCCCTGCCCGTGGAGCCTCACCATGAGACCCAGATCTCACCCCTCTAGTCCTGCCCGTGGAGCCTCACCATAAGACCCAGAGCTAACCCCTCTAGTCCTGCCCGTGGAGCCTCACCATGAGACCCAGAGCTCACCCCTCTAGCCGCTACGCACTGGAGAAAAAAAAAAAAAACAGGCCTCTCAGCCAATCGCGCAGCGCACAGCTGTCTCCGCTCAACAACTGCGGTTGTTGGCGAGATCCACACAACAACAAGAGAGAGAGAGAGAGAAAAGAAAATCCAAATCAAAACAAGAAATGAAAACCCCCCCAAGTAAGCCTGATGCTGCTCGGTAACCCCTCCGCACCCGAACATGGAGGACAGCCCCTGATCTCCGGAGGACGGGAGACGCACTGCAGTGTTGGCAAAGGGTGAGCTAAGCACAGACGACTGGGTTAGCATGGGTGCAGCCAAGAGCCAAGTGGGTATGGTGCTTGAAAACCAAAAAAAAGAAAAAAAAAAAGGTGCTTGACTAGGACCTGAAGGGTTGTTGGTCCATGTCCCAGGTGTAGCCACAATAAGAACCACACAGCTGTTGGGCCCTTGAGCAAGTCCCCTTAACCCCACATTGCTCCAGGGGAGGATTGGCCCCAGGCTTAGTCTAATCAACTGTAAGTCGTTTTGGATAAAAGCGTCAGCTAAATACTTGTGATGTAATGTCATGAGACATGAAACCCAATGCCCCTTCTCACAGAGTATCAGGACTAGGCCCCCGGTCTGTTTTCCACTTGCTGAAAGTGGAGTAAGATTAAAATCAGAATGAATCAGGCTTTCTCGATAATTTCCATGACCTGATTTATTTTCCCCTTTCTGACCGCGTGTGACCGCTGAGTCCATGTCTGCTTTTATCCATTTTTCCTCCTCTTCATTAACTTAATGGTTATTTGATCATTTGTCATTTAACACGCTAAATTACGGTCGTGTTTGAAAATGTCTGAGAATGTGAAAATGATCTGTGGCTCATTCATGGACATTCCACTTGTTCACTTTACTTGGAATTTCTTCTTTTTTTTTGGAGGGGGAGAGAAAAACTGTAGTCATATGTCCCAGTGTGTTACACAGCACGCAGCAGAACATATACGTGCACACACACAGACACACACGCAAACATGCAGGCATGCACACAAACACACACACACACACACACACACACACAGACACACAGACACACAGACACACACAAGTATGTACACACACGTGTACACATGCTCATGTATGCAAGCGCACGCACCCACACAGACCCATACACTCACACACACACACACACACACACACACTATGGCAGAAGCTGATGCAAATTAAAGCCAACTGAAGGATCCACTTTAAATCTATGGAGGATTAAGGACATCTGGACAACAGTGGGAGGTTATATATACAAGTGTATGTGTGTGCGCGCATGTGCGTGTATATGCGTGCATGTGCGTGTGTAAGTGTGTGCGTGCGATTGTGTGTTTGCGTGCATGTTTGTTTACATCTGGAGCAAATGAGTAGCTATACTTAATGTGATTAAATCTAAATAGACATTAACTCAGATAAACAAGTACTCGCTTGCCAATGCCTACACTGTGACTGCAAGAGCTTACACATGTAAAACAATATAATTATACATAAAGCACATGTAGTTAGACAGCTATCACTCGTCGCTAGCTGAAGTACAGACAACGGTGAAAAATCACAGAGTTTGTCTCGAGATCAGTTAGTTAGTTGGGCACAAAATGGCGCTCTGCCTGGGAGACATCTTGGTTATTTCCTACAATTAGCCCGTTTCCCCACCCTCTCAGAGACCCACAGAAATGCATGCTGGGATAGCGATGGAGGACAGGCTCCTTTTCCCCCATTGAAAATGAACCTCAGACTGTATTAAATCTGCATGCACTATGGCTGGCCTCAATGTTCTGCCCACATTAAGAAAAAAACCCCCCCCAAAAAAACAGTGTTTGTATTATGCCTTCTGTGTCCAAAACCCTTCGACACATTCGAACAACACTCTCGACGCAAAGATGCGAATGTTGCCGGTCCTTCGTCTTCACTCTGCTATTCATTTCCACACTGTAAACAGACGGGCTGCCAGCTGATTCCGCGGGTCAGATTAGAGCAGATTGCTTTTCTCAATCTCTTCCAGGTTTGTTTTTTTCTCTTTCTTTCTTTCTTTCTTTCTTTCTTTTCTTCGGTACGTGTTGGTACTTCAAAATGATGTTGTGTAGGACGGAACATTTACCCTGGCCCGTCTAACATGGTTATTGCAAAATAATTTAATTTAAAAACTTTTCGGCACAAAACGAGAGGTCATTACGAGTCAGGCGTGTTTGTTTTGGGGTCGGAAACGGTAGTGCGATTTTCTCTGGCGTGTTGGTACTCGACCCATCGAACAAACCCGGGAGGAGGGAGCAAAAACACCCCCCCCCCCCCCCCCGTTCTTGGCCATTGCTGCTGGGGGGTCACAGAGAGGTGAGGAGAAGTTTTAAAGTATTCAAAATCAAAGAATAACAGAGACCCTGGACAGACATTAGAGCACTCAGATGCCTCTGTGATGCAAAGATCAGGGGCCTGTTCCCATTCATACGCACACCAACGGCGATTGGCTGCCACGCAAGGCACCAACCAGCTCGTCAGGAGCATTTGGGGGCTAGGTGTCTTGTTCGGGGACACTTTGACACAGGGCAGGACTCGAACCAGCGGCCCTCCGACTGCTAGACGACTGCTCTTACCTCCTGAGCCATGTCGCCCCAACAACAACAGGGGTAGTGTTTTAGCCAGGACCTCATGACTCAAACAGCCCAGATTATATGTACCGTACGGTACACGGGCTAATAAACATTACACCACTGAGGACAGCTCAGAAGGAGCAATAATGAAAAGCCCAAAGATTAAATTGAAAATCTGTTTCACAAAGTTGTTATTTTTCTTTTCAATATTAATGTCAGCACAAAAGATCTTTGTTCCCCCAGCAAGAATGCGCAGATATATTTAACTCCTCTGAAGCGGCACAATACTACGCTGGGTGTTACCGTGACGATAATGTGAGCAACCAGTACCAGATGCGCAGGTCAGGAGGGCAGGAGGAGTTCTGGGAGGTCAAGGGATACATGCAATTAATTTTCTGTATAACATACGAGTTGAGAAATATTAATATTACACAATCCGGTACTGCTGACTGGTGCCAACGTCAATACCTGCGTACGACCCTTTGTCCTACAGCCGAGTCCTCCCGCTGTAGCCTGTCACACAATGTTCTCGCAATCCCAACACTGCAGCAACGATACGAGTTAGGTTTTGCATTAGCAGGGCTGCAGAACAGACCCTCCTCCTGTCTTGGTGAGGATGCGATGTGGAGTTGTTCCGGTCCGGGAAGCGGGAGAATTCCAGAGAATTCCGAGGAACAGGAGGGGAGGGGGGCTTAGTTAGAGTTCTCGTGTTTACAGTAGATTGGAGATTTTTTTTTCCTCCTCCGATCTGGCCGAACCGTGAACCGAAATGGAGTCAGCTGTGAAAATATTCCAAAAGAACACAGGGGCCACCAAACACCCGCGCTACCTAAAACCGATGCTACCTGACACACGCGCTACCTAACACACGCGCTACCTAACACACACGCTACCTAACACATTCGCTACCGAAAAAACACAGGCTACCTAACACATCCAAACCAACCGTGGTCCAAACACGCTCCAAACCCAGCATGTGAAGACAGCCATGCAGACAGAGATGTCCCATCGCACACCGTTCACATTACACCCCAGAGAGACAAGCTTCAATTCAAACCAAACCCAGCACACGTACCTAACCACGCATAGAACCCACATCCAAACCAACTGCATCACAGACCCCTGCACCGATACGCACGACGGCAGTCCAAAATCAGGTTTGTATCATTATATTAGTTTGTTGCACTCATTATTTAGCTGACGCTTTTATCCAAAGTGACTTACAGTCGATTAGACTAAGCAGGGGGACAATCCCCGCTGGAGCAATGTGGGGTTAAGGGCCTTGCTCAAGGGCCCAACGGCTGTGCGGATCTTAACATGGCGACACCAGAGCTTTGAACCACCTTCCTTCCTGGTCCCGGCCAGTGGCTAGGCTACAGGCTTCTGTAAAATGGACAAACAGGATACAACACACGGCACGGTGCCTGTCTCCCGTCTCCCAGCACGGCTCCTGACAGCTCATCTCACCTAACATGCATCATGCATCTCCTCCCATTTCAGAGTGGCAGCCAATGAAAAAAAGATTGATTCTTTTCTCCCTCCAGTGGGGCCTTAAGGGGAAGCCTTACTTGGCTACTCATTTCTGGGAGCAGGGTCATTACTTTTCTACTGAGGGGTGGTGGTGGTGGGGGGGGGGTGTATGACGGATATTGAGCTTCATGAATCGTTTTATGAATTGCATATGGGCCTCTTCAGGTAGCCATGGTTACGTTACGTTTAAGTTTGGACGTCGCTGTAAATTCACTCACAGGTTTTTCAGGTAGGGCCTCTGTGCCAGAAAAGCTGACGATATATCCAGACTATTTTTTAAAGCTGTTCCCCATATAGAGATGATGAACTTATAAAGGAAGTTAGGCCAAAAGGAGTACTGTATGATTCTTTGTACTGTCAAACAGGTAATGTATTAGGTCGTACTTACATCTAGGATCTGTGCGCTGCTGTAAAATCCAGCTATGTCAGCTTGATCAGCTTGACAACTGAGCTGGACATAAGCTGGTCTAGCTGGGTATGAGCTGGTCAACCAGCATGGCCAAGCTGGCCATAAGCTGGTCTAGCTGGGTATGAGCTGGTCAACCAGCTAGTGCTGTTAGCTTGTTTGAGTGCAGCTGTTTCAAAACATAGCTTGAGCTGGTCAACCCATGTTGAGCTGGGAGGTGGTTCACCAATTCAGACCAGCTCCCAGCTGTTTCAGAGCCTAGCATGAACAGTTTTTTTCAACGGGGTCCACTTTTGTATGATGTTGTGAGAAGGGCAGCCTCCATTCTCCATCCTGGACTCCCAGAATGCCCCGGGAAATGGCCCGCTAATCTGTGAATAGCCAAGTAAAACGAGATTTTAAAACTTGATTCGAAAAAACATTGCGTTTCATGTGACCGCCACCCGCTTCAGTGCTTGTGATTGAGAGTTTTAATATCTCCACTCTGAAAAAACATGAGCCAACACTGGGATTCACCCAGAAACACAGCCAGTTGGGCTAAAAAAAACCCCCCCAACAATCCTGACAACTACAAAAAAGCAAACAGACCGACTCCTGTGTGAGTGATGTGTCTATAAAGCCCAGATAGAAGCCCAGACAAGCGGGAGGGAGTCACACACACACACACACACACTCACACTCACACGCACGCACACACACACACACACAGACACACACGCGCACACACACACACACACGCACACACGCGCACACACACACACACACACACACACACTCTCGCACACACACACACACACACACACTCTCGCACACACACACACACGCACACACGCGCACACACGCGCACACACACACACACACTCTCGCACACGCACACACTCACACTCACACACACTCACACACACAGACACACGCAGACACACATACACACACACACACAGACACACACACGCACACAAACAGACACACACACAAACAGACACACACACAGACACACAAACAGACACGCACACGCACACACACACACACAGACACACACACACACACACACCGACACACACACACACACACACAAACACACACACACACACACACAAACAGACAGAGCTCTCCAAGATTACGGGGCTGACATTTTCGACAGCCTGTGATGGACAGGCAGTTTATCAGGCTGGTGGGAAAGCGATCCAACAGCTCGACCGTGACCGCGCCTCGAGACCTCCTTGCGCTGAAGTAATCACTCTCCTCTCCTCTTCTCCTCTCTCCTCTCCTCTTCTCTTCGCACGACCGCGTCTCTCAACCGCCGTTTAGCTAATGGTGAGAGCCCGCTGCCGTTCTGACAAACCGGCCCACCTCTCAAGATGACCTACCTAATCATTTTTCACCTCCCTGTCAGTTACGCTCAGACCCTCCCATGATTCAACGCTACAGTGTTGCCATGGCGCTGTCCCCGGCATCACCGCCTGTGTTCACACTGCACACCGTACACGCACCATATCTCTCTAGTTCGGCCGGCTAGCTACAAAGCTAGTCTGCTCATGTCATTACATTAGATTACTGGCATTTGGCAGACGCTCTTATCCAGAGCGACGTACAGTTGACTTGACTAAGCAGGAGACAATCCTCCCCTGGAGCAACGCAGGGTTAAGGGCCTTGCTCAAGGGCCCGTCGGCTGTGCGGATCTTATTGTGGCCACACCGGGATTAGCACCACCGACCTTGCGGGTCCCAGTCACGTACCTTAGCCACTACGCTACAGGCCACCCCTTAATGTCGAATGTCCTATCGTTAGCCACGCGACGGGCATCTTTAATTTGTCCAACAGTCTTGATCGGGGCTGCCCAACCCCCCGTCAGCGTCGTGTGGAGGCCGCTGTGAGGAGGCGCGTGGCGAGTGGTTCTCTCGGAGAACGGCTCCCGTTCCACGAGCCGGCCGGTTCTTGGATCACCGGGCTTTTTATGGGGAAAACATCTTATCTTCGGGGAGCAGCGGAGCCCCATAACTCACACGGGTCCCTCCGCGGACCCCTCCGCTACCGCCACGCCGCCTCCCCGCGCTCCTCCGTTGCCACAACAGAGAGGACCCAAACACGGACGGCGGGAGCAGGGGGTTCGCACATTATTCAGCTTTCTGTCAAAAAAAAAAAAAAGAAAGTGTGTGGAGTGAGCTAATGGCGGTCCGGACGGTGAAATACTACGACTCGACGCTAATGTAGCCTGGGAGGCACTCACTGCAGATTTAGGGCTGTGTTTCTGCGATGAAAGTCTAGACAGGGCTATTTTCGGATTTAGGACCTCATCCTAATATGACATGACTGCAGAACAGGGCTCCTGTAAGCAGCAGCGAAAAAAAAAAAAAAAATCTAAAATAATAAAATTTCTCGTTTTTTTTTTCCTCTTTTCTAAAGGGCATTTTCCAATATTTTTCGATAGTGTTCTTTCAGATCTGCCATGTCGAGCTGGGAGAGAGGAGATTGACAGACGTCCACCGGACACAAGTGCAGTTGTGTGCCCCGTTCATAATGTCAATCGGCTGACCTGGGGTCACTGTCAATCTATTACTTCTCAACAGGCACCGACAGAAACACCTCGGGTCCTATCGGGTCCTCAGGTCTCCGAGCATGGGCGTCTTATGCAATGCCCGCAGATATCGGCGAGACAAGGGACTCTACTTATTGAGGTCTAGATTGAAGGTCATGGATTAGATAAGTAACTGAATCAGGTGTATTAGTGAGTGCTAAGACAAACACCTGCACCCACACCTGAAGTCCTTCACATCAACCTGCTCAACCTGGAATGCTCAACCTGGACTTTTAAGTATATATAAATATGCACCACCCAGAGGGCACAGGGAGAAGTAACAAAGCTGTCTCTGGTAATAACACCGAAATAGTCTGTGGTTTCAGTTCACCGCAGGTAAGAGAGTTTGTCTCTATGACGATAACGGCACGTTAGCATGTATTTATGTTTGATATTTAATGCAGGCATAAAGCTTGACTCAACAATTAATTACATAGCAAAAACAACAGGTAATTCCATGCAGATATTTTTTCCTGGAAAGCACAACTCGTTTGGCTACACACCAGCATCCAGAGAAAAACAGAATGGCTAAACAGGGCAGCAAGCCCTGTGTTCTCCTTGTTTGTTTTGTGTGATCAATTTTTATGTTTTCCTGTTTTCCTGTTAATTCCAGCTTCAGTCAGACCCTTGTAGGTTCTGCCTAAGGCACACTCTCTCTCTCTCTGTGCATTGTCCTGGGTTCTGGAGTAGCCAGCTGCTGTTTTAGCCATTCTCCGTTACATAAACATCGAGGCGGAGGGTCTGTTTTTTCCCAGAGAACGGCTCTGCCTGTTTCCTGGACCTGGCACCGGGATGCAGGGCCTCGCCAGTCAGGAAACGCTCCGAGAGTGGGCCGGTCGAGCCAGAATGGCAACTGGCAAGTCACTCAAAGAGAGAGAAAGACAGGGGGAGAGAGAGAGAGAGGGAGAGGGAGAGGGAGAGAGAGAGTGAGAGAGGGAGAGGGAGAGGGAGAGGGAGAGAGGGAGAGTGGGAGAGAGGGAGAGAGAGAGAGAGAGAGAGAGTGAGAGAGTGAGAGAGAGGGAGAGAGAGAGAGGGAGAGGGAGAGGGAGAGGGAGAGAGTGAGAGATAGAGAGAGTGAGAGAGAGGGAGAGGGAGAGAGAGGGAGATAGGGAGAGAGTGAGAGAGATAGAGAGAGAGAGGGAGAGAGGGAGAGAGAGGGAGAGAGTGAGAGAGAGACAGAGAGAGAGGGAGAGAGAGTGCGAGAGAGTGCGAGAGAGTGCGAGAGAGAGACACGCTGGATAATTTCTCCGTAACCTCCCCTCCAATCGCACGCAGTTCCTCCAGCTCGTGCCCCTGCCTTGTTCAATGTTTACTCCTCTGTACCGAGCCGTCAGAGTCGATAACGTCAAAGCCGGGAGAGGAAGGAGGGGAACGTGGGCTTTGGGCAGGAACGGTGACTGTTCCAGCGCTGGCTTTAGCCAGGGGGGCTGGTGGCGGCGGCGGCGGGGTGGGGTGAATTCGTTTCATGTCAGCTTCTGAGCTTCTGAGAATTCTGGAAATGCCGCTCTTCCTGTCCTGTAATCACGGCGTAATTCCTCACAGGGGCACGGGACAGCGCTGCGGCGGGGACATTCGGCACCGTGTCAGACCCACGGACACTGGCCTCAGCTGCCCTCACCGTGTGTGTGCGCGCGTGCGTGTGTGTGAACGTGTACGTGTGATTGTATACATGTTTATGTATGTGACCATGTGTATGCATGTATGTCACTGTGTATGTTTGTGCAGACGTGTGTGTATGAGTGTGTATGTACAGTATGGATGTGTATTTGTGCATTAGGGAGGAACCTGTATGACTTAGAGGGCCAATCGAATCCCCCCGGGTGGCTGTGGACCTGAATCGGCTCGTCTGAATCAGCTCATAAAGCACACACTATCTGAGTCTCCATCTCTAACAGCACCGGCGGTTCACCATGTCGTCTGCGAGCAATCAGCTGCATGAACCAAACCAGGCCCCGATACCACACAGCTGGGTTACCGAGTTAGCCGGATAACTGCAGTCAAACTCAGAACGCTCCCAAATCTGAAACATGGACTGAAGTAAAAAGAGCAGTTCCGGGTTTTACTCTGTGCAGTTATCCAGCTAACTCAGTAATCCTGCTTTGTGGGTTTTACTCTGTGCAGTTATCCAGCTAACTCAGTAATCCTGCTTTGCGGGTTTTACTCTGTGCAGTTATCCAGCTAACTCAGTAATCCTGCTTTGTGGGTTTTACTCAGTACAGTTATCCAGCTAACTCAGTAATCCTGCTTTGTGGGTTTTACTCAGTACAGTTATCCAGCTAACGTAATCTTGCTTTGTGGGTTTTACTCTGTACAGTTATCCAGCTAACGTAATCCTGCTTTGTGGGTTTTACTCAGTGCAGTTATCCAGTTAACTCAGTAATCCTGCTTTGCGGGTTTTACTCTGTGCAGTTATCCAGCTAACTCAGTAATCCTGCTTTGTGGGTTTTAATCAGTACAGTTATCCAGCTAACTCATCTAAGTCATCGTGCTTTGTGAATCTGGGCCCTCGTCTCTCACGCACAGTGGCCCCCGCTCTGCTGTCGCTCGATTGGGTTCGGGGGCTGTCAGTCACGTGTTACCAGGGTAACCGCAGCCCGTCACGGCTAACTCCGCCCAACGTCTGCAGACCGCTTTTAGCGCGTTTCCAT
>NC_083760.1:6634380-6639380 GCF_963514075.1 Conger conger | reverse complement strand
GATCTTAAGAGGAACCCAGACACACACGCACACACACACAAAACACATATGCTTACTCATACAGACCCACACACACTCTCTCTTTCTCTTACTCTTACTCTCACACACACACACACACAGACACACACAGTCACAGAGACACACGCACACACACACACGCACGCACACACACACACACACACACACACACACAAAACACACATGCTTACTCCTACACACCCACACACACTCTCTCTCACTCACTCACACACACACACACACACACACTCAGAGACACAAGCACACACAAACACACATACACACACGCGCACACACAGACACACACACACTCTCACAGACTTGTATTTCTACCCTTGTGGGGACACACACACACTCTCTCTCTCTCCCACTCACACACACCCCAGACTGTGTCTAGCTCAGGCCCAGAAGGTGTTGAAATGTTGAGACACTGCCGACTCGGAGCCAGGAGGAGTGGAACAGGAGAAAAAGACCCACAGACTACTCCCGATCTCCACATCCGAACGTACATACAGACATATACACTCTGACTCTATCTCTATCTCTATCTCTCTCTCTCTCTCTCTCTCTCTCTCTCTCTCTCTCTCTCTCTCTCTCTCTCTCTCACACACACACACACACACACACACACACACACACACAACCATGAGGATCTCAGCGCCTACTCTGTAAGACTCTCACCACGGGTCTGTACCTTCCTGCGCACAGAGCCACAGACTCTGGATCTCTGTTTCCTAACTCACATTTCTCAGAAGGAACGCATGGTTTTAAGTGGTGGTTATTGATGTTATTAATGTGCCTTTAAGAGCACAGTCACACTTGATTCAGACAGAGGCACGCACTGACCTACGCTTGCCACTATATAATCATTATTATTATTAGTCTTCATAATTATTATTACAGTCACTTGGCGTGCGCTCTCATCCAGAATGAAGACCATCAGTCTAATACCTTGTGTCTGATTAACAACAGCAGCCAGTAAGAAATGAGGCATATCAAGTTGAGGATCGTAATCTCTCTTGTAGGGTACACCTCTGAATTTCTGTTTTTGCGTTGGCACTGATCCAGGTGAAGGCCGAAGGCTCAAATCGAGCTTGAAGTGAGCTTGGACCTCAACAGTCCAGTTCAGCAGATCTTTAACATGCCTGTTTGGGCAATGCGTCTCACAGCAGTATAAACCGCTATACGTTAACCCATTCCATAAAACCTACTGTTTAAAGGGTTAAATGTTTAAAAATATTAAAGATCTGAATAACTACAATTTATTCAAAAAAGCTCAACCCTTTAAGATGTGAGGTCACAAATACTTCTTAGCTGAACATTCTGATGCTGATGTCACAATCATTACCGGTGACTGACAGCAGTGGAGTTCTAGAACACCGACATGGAATGTTGAAAGAAAAGAAAAACATTCCTGAAAGCCGGCTGTTCAAAGCGTCTCAGAGCCGCGGTATCGGAATGGGTCCAGGCTGCAGGTCTGACAGTGAGCCGGGAATTAAACTGAGCGACAGAGCGTCATAAAGAGGGATCCGCAGGGAGGCAGAAAGGAGGAGTTAAAAGATAAGGAAGACAAAATACCCCCCCCCCCCCCCACCACCAAAAAAAACTAAAAAACAAGACTGGAGAATCAATAAGTCTATGCAGGTTAAGAAGGTAACATAATAGCATCCACACAGGGGTAGACAGTGTAGTAACAGTGGCATAGAGGAGAGTGGGGGCTGCCCCCATCTCACAGAACTCCGCGTACTCCCGTCCGGAAGTTAGCTCGGTACGGACAGGCCGGGACCAGCCCGTGGAGGGACGGAATTTGCATGAACTTAAAAGCCAACATCGGTGCACCTGCTTCCCTCCAGCAGGAGAAATACATAAATCTAACATTCTCCTCTCTTCTCTTTCCACATTTGCGGTTAATAATCAAATGAAATTGATGAAAGTCGAAACGGCTGTGGGGGAGGGGGTGATTTTCCCTTTCATCCCGATCCATCACAACCTCCAGACGTGCGTCAGAACTCGGAGGTGTGACGATAAACATCGCACCGCAGTGGCGGATAAAATCACCCTCAGGACTATCGCATTCCTCGCGTTACTCTGCCCTGACGATACCCGATTCAGTGTGAATATTTTCAAAGTGTATCGGCCTCTTCCTTCCGTTTTCATGAAAACTTGGTACGAGGCACATGCACGATCAGTTTCAGCGTACAGTGATATGGTAATAGTGCTCCACTGTGAGATGGAGGTGGGGAAGCTGTTGCTAAAGAGAGACTATGAACCGGGCAGAGTTTTAGAGTGTGAGATAGTCAATAAGCAGCCATAATCATAAACCAAACTACCATTGAACGGACGTTAACTTCTGGTGGAAGCAACCACTTCCCTGAGTTATGTTCGTAACACCGATTATGTTAGTTATTTAGCTGACACTTTTATCTAGTGACATTCAGTTGATTAGATTATGCAGGGGGCCCCCGGAGCAATGCTGGGTTAAGGGCCTTGCTCAAGGGCCCGACAAGATGCACTGCTCTTACTGTGGCTACAGGTTGAACCACCAACCTTTTCTGGGTCCAAGTCATGCACCTCAGCCACGAGACCACAGGCCGCCCCTTAAGCGAACATTCTGACGCTGATGTCACAATCCCCACCGGTGACTGACAGCGGCGGAGTTCTAGAACACTGACACGGAATGTTGAAAGAAAAACATTCCTGAAAGCCGGCTGTTCAAAGCGTCTCAGAGACCCGCGGTATCGGAATGGGTCCAGGCTGCAGGTCTGACAGTGAGCCGGGAATTAAACTGAGCGACGGAGCTTCATAAAGAGGGATCCGCAGGGAGGCAGAAGGGCGGCGTTAAAAGATAAGGAAGACGATATTCCTTTATCAGCGGCACTGAAAGCGTGGTGAACGTCGGGTTCGCCCGCGCCCGGCAGTGTCTGAGCTGCACTTTCCCGATAAGAGGGGGAGATGGAGAGAAAGAGAGGGAGGGAGGGAGAGGGAGGGAGGCAAAGAGGGGGGAAGTGTAGGAAGGAAAAGGTGTGTTGGGTTGAACATGTGTGGAGGTGCGTGTGCGGATGGGAATTGGGCTATGACTGAGAGAATGAGACTGTGTCACACTGGGTGTGTGAGTGTGTATGTGTGTGTGTGTGTGTCTGTGTGTGTGTGTGTGTGTGTGTCTGTGTGTGTGTGAGTGTGTGTGTGTGTGTGTGTGTGTGTGTGTGCGCGTGTGAGTGTGAGTGTGCGTGCATGTGTGAGTGTGTGTGTGTGTGTGCGCGAGTGTGTGTGTGCGCGCGTGTGTGTGTGCGCGCGTGTGTGTGTGCGTGTGTGTGTGAGTGTGTGTGTGTGTGTGTGTGTGTGTGTGTGAGAGACTCTGGAAGTCCCGGCCTGCTTGTCTCTGGGTGGGGACAGGAAGCCACAGGAACATCATGCCGGAAGGCAGGAAGTCATATGCGGCCCCTGGGGGCCCTCAGGAAACCGCGGCGGCCATTAGTGACCCCGTGGAGTCTGAGCCGGGAGCAGAGAGAAGGATACCCTGCTCCAGCGTGCCTCATCCACACACACACTCCCAGGGCTGAGTGAGCCGGGCAGAACCCAGCTTTCAGAGCACGTCTCAATTTGTGTTTTATTTAAAAAAGAGAAAAACGGAACCCTGTGTTTCCCCTGTGTTGTGACGCGCACAGTTCTGAACGTACTGATTCCACTGTAACCCGAATTAGCTCCAGCTCACATGCCACGTTAAAAGCGGCCTCTGTAAGTGGCATCTGCTCACACGCTGAAATGTATTATAAAGTGTCAATCATTTCAGTGTATCGTACAACCGTCACAGTGGGAGCCCCACACTCTCAGAAATAAAGTGACAGTGGAGGTACATTTCTGTTCTTCAAAGCATGAAATTACACAAATGTACCCTGAAAGTATAGTAATGTTCTCTTTGGGTACAAATGGTTACTTTCCAAGCAAAAAAAGTTTTCCACAAAAACCAATTAATTGTACATGTCTGACAAGGAGAACTATCTATTTTACGCACCTACAGGGTACCGCCCTAGCGACAAGCATTTGTATGCTTTTAGGCACTTTTTGGACCTTTATTTCTGAGAGTGCAGGCGGTTCTGTGGGCAGGGACATGGTGAGATGTTCCCGGGTCATTTCCCAGTTCTGACCACGCCCGAGGAGGTAGGTGCGGTTTCTTTCGGCAAAGCCGGAGGATATACAGACCGTAACGGGCGGGGCACCACACCCCCCCCCCCCCCCCAGGGGGACGAGTCTCAGGCCCAAACGGCCCCGCCCGGGCGAGGCGGGGTCAGCTCAGGACAGGCAGGAAGTAGGCCAGGCCCGCTACCAGGTGCCAAGGGGAAGTAGACCTCCTGGAGCTCACCGAGTGAGAGGGAAGTCCTCCCTCCCTCTCACACCGAGGCCGGCTCGCATTTGGACCACAGCCCCCTTCCAGTCGCACAACTGCCAACTTCAGCCGACAGTCCATCCCCGCCCCCCCCCCTCCCCCCCGCCCCCCACACCCGAAACCCCCCGGCCAATCAGAAGCCTCTCCCACCCGGAGGCCAGAACGGCCCTACAGTCTGACACGCGCCGCAGAAATCCCCAGCCGATCATTTCATTCAGCTTATCAGCCCATCTTTATGGTCTCGCCGCGTTTTATCTTCCGCTAAATCTTAAAATATTCGCCGCGATTATTTATTATTCTGCTCCCGGAGGGAGACGCGGAGATGCACAGCAGATGCCGACTCCGATACAGAACAGCCAAAGTATTTGCAGTATTTGAATAAGGATAATGAATGATTTTATATACAGTATGTTTCTCAACAATCACGGGGGCGAAGGCTGACTAACCCCAGGTACAGTTGGCCCTCACACTGACCCATGGGGAACTCCGGCCCCAGAATAAGGCACACTTGGCCCTTTAAGATGTGACAAAAATGTGATGAGATGGAACATTGTAATGCAGATGTCACAATCAGTGCTGGTAACTGAATGTTCTAGAA
>NC_083760.1:6629380-6631880 GCF_963514075.1 Conger conger | reverse complement strand
ACTCTCAGCACGACACAGAGCCTGCAGGTCAGTGAGAGAGACTCTCAGCACAGAGCCTGCAGGTCAGTGAGAGAGACTCTCAGCACGGTACGGGGGCTGCAGGTCAGTGAGAGAGACTCTCAGCACGACACAGAGCCTGCAGGTCAGTGAGAGAGACTCCCAGCAGGGCACAGAGCCTGCAGGTCAGTGAGAGAGACTCTCAGCACGGCACAGAGCCTGCAGGTCAGTGAGAGAGACTCTCAGCACGGCACAGAGCCTGCAGGTCAGTGAGAGAGACTCTCAGCACAGAGCCTGCAGGTCAGTGAGAGAGACTCTCAGCACGGCACAGAGCCTGCAGGTCAGTGAGAGAGACTCTCAGCACGGCACAGAGCCTGCAGGTCAGTGAGAGAGACTTTCAGCACGGCACAGAGCCTGCAGGTCAGTGAGAGAGACTCTCAGCACGGCACAGAGCCTGCAGGTCAGTGAGAGAGACTCTCAGCACGGCACAGAGCCTGCAGGTCAGTGAGAGAGACTCTCAGCAGGACACGGAGCCTGCAGGTCAGTGAGAGAGACTCTCAGCACGGCACAGAGCCTGCAGGTCAGTGAGAGAGACTCTCAGCACGGCACAGAGCCTGCAGGTCAGTGAGAGAGACTCTCAGCAGGACACAGAGCCTGCAGGTCAGTGAGAGAGACTCTCAGCACAGAGCCGGCAGGTCAGTGAGAGAGACTCTCAGCACGGCACAGAGCCGGCAGGTCAGTGAGAGAGACTCTCAGCACGGTACGGCACAGAGCCTGCAGGTCAGTGAGAGAGACTCTCAGCACGGGGGCTGCAGGTCAGTGAGAGAGACTCTCAGCACGACACGGGCCCTCTCTGCAGCAGGCCAGTTTGGGAAACGCTCTACGAGTTGCGGCTTTATTACTGCACTGTGGTGAGGAGGTACAGAGCCAGATCAGGTACGCGTCACGCATACACACATCAAACACACATCAATCACACGTCTATCTCATATCTATGACACAACAATCACACATCTATATCACATCTATCAGATCAATCACAAATCTATCTCATATCTATGACAGATCAATCACACATCTATATCATATCTATCAGATCAATCACACGTCTATCTCATATCTATGACACATCAATCACACATCTATCTCACATCTATCAGATCAATCACAAATCTATCATATCTATCAGATCAATCACACATCTATCTCATATCTATCAGATCAATCACACATCTATCTCACATCTATCAGATCAATCACAAATCTATCTCACATCTATCAGATCAATCACACATCTATCTCATATCTATCACATCAATCACACGTCTATCTCATATCTATCACGCACCAATCACTCATCTATGGCACATCTGTCCTTTCTACAAGCAGTCGGCCATTTCTAATCTCTGGTCATGTTTGACTGGATCACACACCTATCAGGCGTTACAGAATAAGGACGTGATTGGATTGTATTATTTCAGCAGCAGTTAGAGAAACAGGTTCCAGTTTTCTTCTGTCTGTTTTATCTAAAATGTTGATGTCTGGACCACCAAGCCCATCCTTTTCACCAGCGGCATGAAACCGGGTGTGACGTTCGATAAAACCGCGGTCCCGTCCTGTCCATGCCAGCTGCTAAAGAACTGGGTCAGGCCTGACCAGGCAGAACATCCTTCCTCTCTTTCCTCTCTTTTAGTGATTTTGTCCAACGAGGCGTAGGATGCCAAGTCTCTGTAGCACAGTGTCATTAACCCTTTGAAGGTTTTCTGGAATGTTGTTTTTTCTTCTTTCTGAATTCTAAGTCAGTGTTCTAGAACGCCACTGCTTTCAGTCGCCAGCAGTGATTGTGACATCAGCAGTAGAACGCTCAGTTTCAGGAAGAACATTCTCATCACACATTTGTGACCTCACACTTTAAGGGTTAAGGGCTTGTGGGATTGCACAGAGTGGCAGGCTTTAGACCCATACAGTAAAGACCAGGGGGAGGGGGAGGGTGTTTTAGGAAAACCCCCGCGCTGGAACTATGATGTCATCGCACGTTCCCAGGAAGCGCAGACTGTGGCGGAGACGGCAGTTACTCGGTTTGCTGAAATATTCGCAGCGCGGTCGGGTCCAAGCCGAAGTGGGAATCCATAGATGAAAAAAAATAAAAAAATAAAAGCGGTTCGGTCATGACTGCAGAGCTGTCTGCCTCTCCGGCTCCCGCTGGAGAGACATCAGAAACGGAGCAAACCATCGACGTCGCTCAGAGAAGGCTCGGGGGTGCCGGCGCTGCAGTGCGTAGTCTCCCACGGCACGGCCGAATGGTTTAACCCACTCCGCGTCCCAGATCTGTCAATCACTCTCCCGCATCCCGTACTCTTCTTCAGAGGAATATTAATCTCCGCAAACAAATAAATAAATAAAGGAGCCACCTTTTAAATAACCCTAGCGTAAGAGTAACACAGAAACAGACACGGCGTGTGTATATTTTTGTTTTTGTTTTTGCGTTTAGGTGGTGCTGGTG